>NC_089837.1:9785887-10063387 GCF_035609145.1 Eleutherodactylus coqui
TGTTATCATGCCTAAACCAAGTTTTGACCATGGGAGAAGAAAGGTTTCTTTTTTTTTTTTTTTTTTTTTTTTTTAAAGTGTGGATTTTTTGGTGCCTTGAAATATAAAGGACAGTGGAGTTTGCTGGGCTTTGGGTGGCCTGAAAGAACGAGACAGTGAATTTTTGGGGTACCTTTTTCCTGGGAGCATGAAAAATACAAAACTCTGCGCCTAGCAGAGGATGGTTTCGATCCATCGACCTCTGGGTTATGGGCCCAGCACGCTCCCGCTGCGCCACTCTGCTGCTGCTTAAACCTCTCTTACGAGAAGCCACATTACCGTCTGACTGTTGTCAAGCCACTAACGAAGCAGAAGAGTTGGCTTTAGTCACACTAGGGGTGAGAGTTGCATTTTCACGATTGAGAAGTGGTGTGAATTCTATGGCGTTGGTGGTATAGTGGTGAGCATAGCTGCCTTCCAAGCAGTTGACCCGGGTTCGATTCCCGGCCAACGCATTGTTTCTCTTGTTTTGAAGTATTCTTGTTAACACTCTCTCCAGAGGCCAATGGTTGTGCGGTCAGGCTCAAAAAGAGTGCGCCCAGGAGGTATGCAGCTGCAAAGTCTGTGCGAGAGAGCCTCCGAGTTGAAGCATGCAAGGTTGTCGGACACTCAAAAGCATCCTTCGAGCCGGAATCGAACCAGCGACCTAAGGATTGCTAATTAGCTACTACAGTCCTCCGCTCTACCAGCTGAGCTATCGAAGGTTTAGCCAGATATGCGTGCAGCTGCTTCCTAGGTTTTTGTGTCAGTGCCAACTAAAAAGAAGTTGGCCCTTCATTTGAAGGTAGTGCCAAGTGGAAGTTTTGGAGGATGCGGGCATCGATCCCGCTACCTCTCGCATGCTAAGCGAGCGCTCTACCATTTGAGCTAATCCCCCTCTACTGTTGCTGGTTTCTGGCACTCGGGTCACACCGCAGTCATGTTATCATGCCTAAACCAAGTTTTGACCATGGGAGAAGAAAGGTTTCTTTTTTTTTTTTTTTTTTTTTTTTTTAAAGTGTGGATTTTTTGGTGCCTTGAAATATAAAGGACAGTGGAGTTTGCTGGGCTTTGGGTGGCCTGAAAGAACGAGACAGTGAATTTTTGGGGTACCTTTTTCCTGGGAGCATGAAAAATACAAAACTCTGCGCCTAGCAGAGGATGGTTTCGATCCATCGACCTCTGGGTTATGGGCCCAGCACGCTCCCGCTGCGCCACTCTGCTGCTGCTTAAACCTCTCTTACGAGAAGCCACATTACCGTCTGACTGTTGTCAAGCCACTAACGAAGCAGAAGAGTTGGCTTTAGTCACACTAGGGGTGAGAGTTGCATTTTCACGATTGAGAAGTGGTGTGAATTCTATGGCGTTGGTGGTATAGTGGTGAGCATAGCTGCCTTCCAAGCAGTTGACCCGGGTTCGATTCCCGGCCAACGCATTGTTTCTCTTGTTTTGAAGTATTCTTGTTAACACTCTCTCCAGAGGCCAATGGTTGTGCGGTCAGGCTCAAAAAGAGTGCGCCCAGGAGGTATGCAGCTGCAAAGTCTGTGCGAGAGAGCCTCCGAGTTGAAGCATGCAAGGTTGTCGGACACTCAAAAGCATCCTTCGAGCCGGAATCGAACCAGCGACCTAAGGATTGCTAATTAGCTACTACAGTCCTCCGCTCTACCAGCTGAGCTATCGAAGGTTTAGCCAGATATGCGTGCAGCTGCTTCCTAGGTTTTTGTGTCAGTGCCAACTAAAAAGAAGTTGGCCCTTCATTTGAAGGTAGTGCCAAGTGGAAGTTTTGGAGGATGCGGGCATCGATCCCGCTACCTCTCGCATGCTAAGCGAGCGCTCTACCATTTGAGCTAATCCCCCTCTACTGTTGCTGGTTTCTGGCACTCGGGTCACACCGCAGTCATGTTATCATGCCTAAACCAAGTTTTGACCATGGGAGAAGAAAGGTTTCTTTTTTTTTTTTTTTTTTTTTTTTTTAAAGTGTGGATTTTTTGGTGCCTTGAAATATAAAGGACAGTGGAGTTTGCTGGGCTTTGGGTGGCCTGAAAGAACGAGACAGTGAATTTTTGGGGTACCTTTTTCCTGGGAGCATGAAAAATACAAAACTCTGCGCCTAGCAGAGGATGGTTTCGATCCATCGACCTCTGGGTTATGGGCCCAGCACGCTCCCGCTGCGCCACTCTGCTGCTGCTTAAACCTCTCTTACGAGAAGCCACATTACCGTCTGACTGTTGTCAAGCCACTAACGAAGCAGAAGAGTTGGCTTTAGTCACACTAGGGGTGAGAGTTGCATTTTCACGATTGAGAAGTGGTGTGAATTCTATGGCGTTGGTGGTATAGTGGTGAGCATAGCTGCCTTCCAAGCAGTTGACCCGGGTTCGATTCCCGGCCAACGCATTGTTTCTCTTGTTTTGAAGTATTCTTGTTAACACTCTCTCCAGAGGCCAATGGTTGTGCGGTCAGGCTCAAAAAGAGTGCGCCCAGGAGGTATGCAGCTGCAAAGTCTGTGCGAGAGAGCCTCCGAGTTGAAGCATGCAAGGTTGTCGGACACTCAAAAGCATCCTTCGAGCCGGAATCGAACCAGCGACCTAAGGATTGCTAATTAGCTACTACAGTCCTCCGCTCTACCAGCTGAGCTATCGAAGGTTTAGCCAGATATGCGTGCAGCTGCTTCCTAGGTTTTTGTGTCAGTGCCAACTAAAAAGAAGTTGGCCCTTCATTTGAAGGTAGTGCCAAGTGGAAGTTTTGGAGGATGCGGGCATCGATCCCGCTACCTCTCGCATGCTAAGCGAGCGCTCTACCATTTGAGCTAATCCCCCTCTACTGTTGCTGGTTTCTGGCACTCGGGTCACACCGCAGTCATGTTATCATGCCTAAACCAAGTTTTGACCATGGGAGAAGAAAGGTTTCTTTTTTTTTTTTTTTTTTTTTTTTTTTAAAGTGTGGATTTTTTGGTGCCTTGAAATATAAAGGACAGTGGAGTTTGCTGGGCTTTGGGTGGCCTGAAAGAACGAGACAGTGAATTTTTGGGGTACCTTTTTCCTGGGAGCATGAAAAATACAAAACTCTGCGCCTAGCAGAGGATGGTTTCGATCCATCGACCTCTGGGTTATGGGCCCAGCACGCTCCCGCTGCGCCACTCTGCTGCTGCTTAAACCTCTCTTACGAGAAGCCACATTACCGTCTGACTGTTGTCAAGCCACTAACGAAGCAGAAGAGTTGGCTTTAGTCACACTAGGGGTGAGAGTTGCATTTTCACGATTGAGAAGTGGTGTGAATTCTATGGCGTTGGTGGTATAGTGGTGAGCATAGCTGCCTTCCAAGCAGTTGACCCGGGTTCGATTCCCGGCCAACGCATTGTTTCTCTTGTTTTGAAGTATTCTTGTTAACACTCTCTCCAGAGGCCAATGGTTGTGCGGTCAGGCTCAAAAAGAGTGCGCCCAGGAGGTATGCAGCTGCAAAGTCTGTGCGAGAGAGCCTCCGAGTTGAAGCATGCAAGGTTGTCGGACACTCAAAAGCATCCTTCGAGCCGGAATCGAACCAGCGACCTAAGGATTGCTAATTAGCTACTACAGTCCTCCGCTCTACCAGCTGAGCTATCGAAGGTTTAGCCAGATATGCGTGCAGCTGCTTCCTAGGTTTTTGTGTCAGTGCCAACTAAAAAGAAGTTGGCCCTTCATTTGAAGGTAGTGCCAAGTGGAAGTTTTGGAGGATGCGGGCATCGATCCCGCTACCTCTCGCATGCTAAGCGAGCGCTCTACCATTTGAGCTAATCCCCCTCTACTGTTGCTGGTTTCTGGCACTCGGGTCACACCGCAGTCATGTTATCATGCCTAAACCAAGTTTTGACCATGGGAGAAGAAAGGTTTCTTTTTTTTTTTTTTTTTTTTTTTTTTAAAGTGTGGATTTTTTGGTGCCTTGAAATATAAAGGACAGTGGAGTTTGCTGGGCTTTGGGTGGCCTGAAAGAACGAGACAGTGAATTTTTGGGGTACCTTTTTCCTGGGAGCATGAAAAATACAAAACTCTGCGCCTAGCAGAGGATGGTTTCGATCCATCGACCTCTGGGTTATGGGCCCAGCACGCTCCCGCTGCGCCACTCTGCTGCTGCTTAAACCTCTCTTACGAGAAGCCACATTACCGTCTGACTGTTGTCAAGCCACTAACGAAGCAGAAGAGTTGGCTTTAGTCACACTAGGGGTGAGAGTTGCATTTTCACGATTGAGAAGTGGTGTGAATTCTATGGCGTTGGTGGTATAGTGGTGAGCATAGCTGCCTTCCAAGCAGTTGACCCGGGTTCGATTCCCGGCCAACGCATTGTTTCTCTTGTTTTGAAGTATTCTTGTTAACACTCTCTCCAGAGGCCAATGGTTGTGCGGTCAGGCTCAAAAAGAGTGCGCCCAGGAGGTATGCAGCTGCAAAGTCTGTGCGAGAGAGCCTCCGAGTTGAAGCATGCAAGGTTGTCGGACACTCAAAAGCATCCTTCGAGCCGGAATCGAACCAGCGACCTAAGGATTGCTAATTAGCTACTACAGTCCTCCGCTCTACCAGCTGAGCTATCGAAGGTTTAGCCAGATATGCGTGCAGCTGCTTCCTAGGTTTTTGTGTCAGTGCCAACTAAAAAGAAGTTGGCCCTTCATTTGAAGGTAGTGCCAAGTGGAAGTTTTGGAGGATGCGGGCATCGATCCCGCTACCTCTCGCATGCTAAGCGAGCGCTCTACCATTTGAGCTAATCCCCCTCTACTGTTGCTGGTTTCTGGCACTCGGGTCACACCGCAGTCATGTTATCATGCCTAAACCAAGTTTTGACCATGGGAGAAGAAAGGTTTCTTTTTTTTTTTTTTTTTTTTTTTTTTTAAAGTGTGGATTTTTTGGTGCCTTGAAATATAAAGGACAGTGGAGTTTGCTGGGCTTTGGGTGGCCTGAAAGAACGAGACAGTGAATTTTTGGGGTACCTTTTTCCTGGGAGCATGAAAAATACAAAACTCTGCGCCTAGCAGAGGATGGTTTCGATCCATCGACCTCTGGGTTATGGGCCCAGCACGCTCCCGCTGCGCCACTCTGCTGCTGCTTAAACCTCTCTTACGAGAAGCCACATTACCGTCTGACTGTTGTCAAGCCACTAACGAAGCAGAAGAGTTGGCTTTAGTCACACTAGGGGTGAGAGTTGCATTTTCACGATTGAGAAGTGGTGTGAATTCTATGGCGTTGGTGGTATAGTGGTGAGCATAGCTGCCTTCCAAGCAGTTGACCCGGGTTCGATTCCCGGCCAACGCATTGTTTCTCTTGTTTTGAAGTATTCTTGTTAACACTCTCTCCAGAGGCCAATGGTTGTGCGGTCAGGCTCAAAAAGAGTGCGCCCAGGAGGTATGCAGCTGCAAAGTCTGTGCGAGAGAGCCTCCGAGTTGAAGCATGCAAGGTTGTCGGACACTCAAAAGCATCCTTCGAGCCGGAATCGAACCAGCGACCTAAGGATTGCTAATTAGCTACTACAGTCCTCCGCTCTACCAGCTGAGCTATCGAAGGTTTAGCCAGATATGCGTGCAGCTGCTTCCTAGGTTTTTGTGTCAGTGCCAACTAAAAAGAAGTTGGCCCTTCATTTGAAGGTAGTGCCAAGTGGAAGTTTTGGAGGATGCGGGCATCGATCCCACTACCTCTCGCATGCTAAGCGAGCGCTCTACCATTTGAGCTAATCCCCCTCTACTGTTGCTGGTTTCTGGCACTCGGGTCACACCGCAGTCATGTTATCATGCCTAAACCAAGCTTTGACCATGGGAGAAGAAAGGTTTCTTTTTTTTTTTTTTTTTTTTTTAAGTGTGGATTTTTTGGTGCCTTGAAATATAAAGGACAGTGGAGTTTGCTGGGCTTTGGGTGGCCTGAAAGAACGAGACAGTGAATTTTTGGGGTACCTTTTTCCTGGGAGCATGAAAAATACAAAACTCTGCGCCTAGCAGAGGATGGTTTCGATCCATCGACCTCTGGGTTATGGGCCCAGCACGCTCCCGCTGCGCCACTCTGCTGCTGCTTAAACCTCTCTTACGAGAAGCCACATTACCGTCTGACTGTTGTCAAGCCACTAACGAAGCAGAAGAGTTGGCTTTAGTCACACTAGGGGTGAGAGTTGCATTTTCACGATTGAGAAGTGGTGTGAATTCTATGGCGTTGGTGGTATAGTGGTGAGCATAGCTGCCTTCCAAGCAGTTGACCCGGGTTCGATTCCCGGCCAACGCATTGTTACTCTTGTTTTGAAGTATTCTTGTTAACACTCTCTCCAGAGGCCAATGGTTGTGCGGTCAGGCTCAAAAAGAGTGCGCCCAGGAGGTATGCAGCTGCAAAGTCTGTGCGAGAGAGCCTCCGAGTTGAAGCATGCAAGGTTGTCGGACACTCAAAAGCATCCTTCGAGCCGGAATCGAACCAGCGACCTAAGGATTGCTAATTAGCTACTACAGTCCTCCGCTCTACCAGCTGAGCTATCGAAGGTTTAGCCAGATATGCGTGCAGCTGCTTCCTAGGTTTTTGTGTCAGTGCCAACTAAAAAGAAGTTGGCCCTTCATTTGAAGGTAGTGCCAAGTGGAAGTTTTGGAGGATGCGGGCATCGATCCCGCTACCTCTCGCATGCTAAGCGAGCGCTCTACCATTTGAGCTAATCCCCCTCTACTGTTGCTGGTTTCTGGCACTCGGGTCACACCGCAGTCATGTTATCATGCCTAAACCAAGTTTTGACCATGGGAGAAGAAAGGTTTCTTTTTTTTTTTTTTTTTTTTTTTTTTTAAAGTGTGGATTTTTTGGTGCCTTGAAATATAAAGGACAGTGGAGTTTGCTGGGCTTTGGGTGGCCTGAAAGAACGAGACAGTGAATTTTTGGGGTACCTTTTTCCTGGGAGCATGAAAAATACAAAACTCTGCGCCTAGCAGAGGATGGTTTCGATCCATCGACCTCTGGGTTATGGGCCCAGCACGCTCCCGCTGCGCCACTCTGCTGCTGCTTAAACCTCTCTTACGAGAAGCCACATTACCGTCTGACTGTTGTCAAGCCACTAACGAAGCAGAAGAGTTGGCTTTAGTCACACTAGGGGTGAGAGTTGCATTTTCACGATTGAGAAGTGGTGTGAATTCTATGGCGTTGGTGGTATAGTGGTGAGCATAGCTGCCTTCCAAGCAGTTGACCCGGGTTCGATTCCCGGCCAACGCATTGTTTCTCTTGTTTTGAAGTATTCTTGTTAACACTCTCTCCAGAGGCCAATGGTTGTGCGGTCAGGCTCAAAAAGAGTGCGCCCAGGAGGTATGCAGCTGCAAAGTCTGTGCGAGAGAGCCTCCGAGTTGAAGCATGCAAGGTTGTCGGACACTCAAAAGCATCCTTCGAGCCGGAATCGAACCAGCGACCTAAGGATTGCTAATTAGCTACTACAGTCCTCCGCTCTACCAGCTGAGCTATCGAAGGTTTAGCCAGATATGCGTGCAGCTGCTTCCTAGGTTTTTGTGTCAGTGCCAACTAAAAAGAAGTTGGCCCTTCATTTGAAGGTAGTGCCAAGTGGAAGTTTTGGAGGATGCGGGCATCGATCCCGCTACCTCTCGCATGCTAAGCGAGCGCTCTACCATTTGAGCTAATCCCCCTCTACTGTTGCTGGTTTCTGGCACTCGGGTCACACCGCAGTCATGTTATCATGCCTAAACCAAGTTTTGACCATGGGAGAAGAAAGGTTTCTTTTTTTTTTTTTTTTTTTTTTTTTTTAAAGTGTGGATTTTTTGGTGCCTTGAAATATAAAGGACAGTGGAGTTTGCTGGGCTTTGGGTGGCCTGAAAGAACGAGACAGTGAATTTTTGGGGTACCTTTTTCCTGGGAGCATGAAAAATACAAAACTCTGCGCCTAGCAGAGGATGGTTTCGATCCATCGACCTCTGGGTTATGGGCCCAGCACGCTCCCGCTGCGCCACTCTGCTGCTGCTTAAACCTCTCTTACGAGAAGCCACATTACCGTCTGACTGTTGTCAAGCCACTAACGAAGCAGAAGAGTTGGCTTTAGTCACACTAGGGGTGAGAGTTGCATTTTCACGATTGAGAAGTGGTGTGAATTCTATGGCGTTGGTGGTATAGTGGTGAGCATAGCTGCCTTCCAAGCAGTTGACCCGGGTTCGATTCCCGGCCAACGCATTGTTTCTCTTGTTTTGAAGTATTCTTGTTAACACTCTCTCCAGAGGCCAATGGTTGTGCGGTCAGGCTCAAAAAGAGTGCGCCCAGGAGGTATGCAGCTGCAAAGTCTGTGCGAGAGAGCCTCCGAGTTGAAGCATGCAAGGTTGTCGGACACTCAAAAGCATCCTTCGAGCCGGAATCGAACCAGCGACCTAAGGATTGCTAATTAGCTACTACAGTCCTCCGCTCTACCAGCTGAGCTATCGAAGGTTTAGCCAGATATGCGTGCAGCTGCTTCCTAGGTTTTTGTGTCAGTGCCAACTAAAAAGAAGTTGGCCCTTCATTTGAAGGTAGTGCCAAGTGGAAGTTTTGGAGGATGCGGGCATCGATCCCGCTACCTCTCGCATGCTAAGCGAGCGCTCTACCATTTGAGCTAATCCCCCTCTACTGTTGCTGGTTTCTGGCACTCGGGTCACACCGCAGTCATGTTATCATGCCTAAACCAAGTTTTGACCATGGGAGAAGAAAGGTTTCTTTTTTTTTTTTTTTTTTTTTTTTTTAAAGTGTGGATTTTTTGGTGCCTTGAAATATAAAGGACAGTGGAGTTTGCTGGGCTTTGGGTGGCCTGAAAGAACGAGACAGTGAATTTTTGGGGTACCTTTTTCCTGGGAGCATGAAAAATACAAAACTCTGCGCCTAGCAGAGGATGGTTTCGATCCATCGACCTCTGGGTTATGGGCCCAGCACGCTCCCGCTGCGCCACTCTGCTGCTGCTTAAACCTCTCTTACGAGAAGCCACATTACCGTCTGACTGTTGTCAAGCCACTAACGAAGCAGAAGAGTTGGCTTTAGTCACACTAGGGGTGAGAGTTGCATTTTCACGATTGAGAAGTGGTGTGAATTCTATGGCGTTGGTGGTATAGTGGTGAGCATAGCTGCCTTCCAAGCAGTTGACCCGGGTTCGATTCCCGGCCAACGCATTGTTTCTCTTGTTTTGAAGTATTCTTGTTAACACTCTCTCCAGAGGCCAATGGTTGTGCGGTCAGGCTCAAAAAGAGTGCGCCCAGGAGGTATGCAGCTGCAAAGTCTGTGCGAGAGAGCCTCCGAGTTGAAGCATGCAAGGTTGTCGGACACTCAAAAGCATCCTTCGAGCCGGAATCGAACCAGCGACCTAAGGATTGCTAATTAGCTACTACAGTCCTCCGCTCTACCAGCTGAGCTATCGAAGGTTTAGCCAGATATGCGTGCAGCTGCTTCCTAGGTTTTTGTGTCAGTGCCAACTAAAAAGAAGTTGGCCCTTCATTTGAAGGTAGTGCCAAGTGGAAGTTTTGGAGGATGCGGGCATCGATCCCGCTACCTCTCGCATGCTAAGCGAGCGCTCTACCATTTGAGCTAATCCCCCTCTACTGTTGCTGGTTTCTGGCACTCAGGTCACACCGCAGTCATGTTATCATGCCTAAACCAAGTTTTGACCATGGGAGAAGAAAGGTTTCTTTTTTTTTTTTTTTTTTTTTTTTTTTTTTTAAAGTGTGGATTTTTTGGTGCCTTGAAATATAAAGGACAGTGGAGTTTGCTGGGCTTTGGGTGGCCTGAAAGAACGAGACAGTGAATTTTTGGGGTACCTTTTTCCTGGGAGCATGAAAAATACAAAACTCTGCGCCTAGCAGAGGATGGTTTCGATCCATCGACCTCTGGGTTATGGGCCCAGCACGCTCCCGCTGCGCCACTCTGCTGCTGCTTAAACCTCTCTTACGAGAAGCCACATTACCGTCTGACTGTTGTCAAGCCACTAACGAAGCAGAAGAGTTGGCTTTAGTCACACTAGGGGTGAGAGTTGCATTTTCACGATTGAGAAGTGGTGTGAATTCTATGGCGTTGGTGGTATAGTGGTGAGCATAGCTGCCTTCCAAGCAGTTGACCCGGGTTCGATTCCCGGCCAACGCATTGTTTCTCTTGTTTTGAAGTATTCTTGTTAACACTCTCTCCAGAGGCCAATGGTTGTGCGGTCAGGCTCAAAAAGAGTGCGCCCAGGAGGTATGCAGCTGCAAAGTCTGTGCGAGAGAGCCTCCGAGTTGAAGCATGCAAGGTTGTCGGACACTCAAAAGCATCCTTCGAGCCGGAATCGAACCAGCGACCTAAGGATTGCTAATTAGCTACTACAGTCCTCCGCTCTACCAGCTGAGCTATCGAAGGTTTAGCCAGATATGCGTGCAGCTGCTTCCTAGGTTTTTGTGTCAGTGCCAACTAAAAAGAAGTTGGCCCTTCATTTGAAGGTAGTGCCAAGTGGAAGTTTTGGAGGATGCGGGCATCGATCCCGCTACCTCTCGCATGCTAAGCGAGCGCTCTACCATTTGAGCTAATCCCCCTCTACTGTTGCTGGTTTCTGGCACTCGGGTCACACCGCAGTCATGTTATCATGCCTAAACCAAGTTTTGACCATGGGAGAAGAAAGGTTTCTTTTTTTTTTTTTTTTTTTTTTTTTTTAAAGTGTGGATTTTTTGGTGCCTTGAAATATAAAGGACAGTGGAGTTTGCTGGGCTTTGGGTGGCCTGAAAGAACGAGACAGTGAATTTTTGGGGTACCTTTTTCCTGGGAGCATGAAAAATACAAAACTCTGCGCCTAGCAGAGGATGGTTTCGATCCATCGACCTCTGGGTTATGGGCCCAGCACGCTCCCGCTGCGCCACTCTGCTGCTGCTTAAACCTCTCTTACGAGAAGCCACATTACCGTCTGACTGTTGTCAAGCCACTAACGAAGCAGAAGAGTTGGCTTTAGTCACACTAGGGGTGAGAGTTGCATTTTCACGATTGAGAAGTGGTGTGAATTCTATGGCGTTGGTGGTATAGTGGTGAGCATAGCTGCCTTCCAAGCAGTTGACCCGGGTTCGATTCCCGGCCAACGCATTGTTTCTCTTGTTTTGAAGTATTCTTGTTAACACTCTCTCCAGAGGCCAATGGTTGTGCGGTCAGGCTCAAAAAGAGTGCGCCCAGGAGGTATGCAGCTGCAAAGTCTGTGCGAGAGAGCCTCCGAGTTGAAGCATGCAAGGTTGTCGGACACTCAAAAGCATCCTTCGAGCCGGAATCGAACCAGCGACCTAAGGATTGCTAATTAGCTACTACAGTCCTCCGCTCTACCAGCTGAGCTATCGAAGGTTTAGCCAGATATGCGTGCAGCTGCTTCCTAGGTTTTTGTGTCAGTGCCAACTAAAAAGAAGTTGGCCCTTCATTTGAAGGTAGTGCCAAGTGGAAGTTTTGGAGGATGCGGGCATCGATCCCGCTACCTCTCGCATGCTAAGCGAGCGCTCTACCATTTGAGCTAATCCCCCTCTACTGTTGCTGGTTTCTGGCACTCGGGTCACACCGCAGTCATGTTATCATGCCTAAACCAAGTTTTGACCATGGGAGAAGAAAGGTTTCTTTTTTTTTTTTTTTTTTTTTTTTTTTAAAGTGTGGATTTTTTGGTGCCTTGAAATATAAAGGACAGTGGAGTTTGCTGGGCTTTGGGTGGCCTGAAAGAACGAGACAGTGAATTTTTGGGGTACCTTTTTCCTGGGAGCATGAAAAATACAAAACTCTGCGCCTAGCAGAGGATGGTTTCGATCCATCGACCTCTGGGTTATGGGCCCAGCACGCTCCCGCTGCGCCACTCTGCTGCTGCTTAAACCTCTCTTACGAGAAGCCACATTACCGTCTGACTGTTGTCAAGCCACTAACGAAGCAGAAGAGTTGGCTTTAGTCACACTAGGGGTGAGAGTTGCATTTTCACGATTGAGAAGTGGTGTGAATTCTATGGCGTTGGTGGTATAGTGGTGAGCATAGCTGCCTTCCAAGCAGTTGACCCGGGTTCGATTCCCGGCCAACGCATTGTTTCTCTTGTTTTGAAGTATTCTTGTTAACACTCTCTCCAGAGGCCAATGGTTGTGCGGTCAGGCTCAAAAAGAGTGCGCCCAGGAGGTATGCAGCTGCAAAGTCTGTGCGAGAGAGCCTCCGAGTTGAAGCATGCAAGGTTGTCGGACACTCAAAAGCATCCTTCGAGCCGGAATCGAACCAGCGACCTAAGGATTGCTAATTAGCTACTACAGTCCTCCGCTCTACCAGCTGAGCTATCGAAGGTTTAGCCAGATATGCGTGCAGCTGCTTCCTAGGTTTTTGTGTCAGTGCCAACTAAAAAGAAGTTGGCCCTTCATTTGAAGGTAGTGCCAAGTGGAAGTTTTGGAGGATGCGGGCATCGATCCCGCTACCTCTCGCATGCTAAGCGAGCGCTCTACCATTTGAGCTAATCCCCCTCTACTGTTGCTGGTTTCTGGCACTCGGGTCACACCGCAGTCATGTTATCATGCCTAAACCAAGTTTTGACCATGGGAGAAGAAAGGTTTCTTTTTTTTTTTTTTTTTTTTTTTTTTTAAAGTGTGGATTTTTTGGTGCCTTGAAATATAAAGGACAGTGGAGTTTGCTGGGCTTTGGGTGGCCTGAAAGAACGAGACAGTGAATTTTTGGGGTACCTTTTTCCTGGGAGCATGAAAAATACAAAACTCTGCGCCTAGCAGAGGATGGTTTCGATCCATCGACCTCTGGGTTATGGGCCCAGCACGCTCCCGCTGCGCCACTCTGCTGCTGCTTAAACCTCTCTTACGAGAAGCCACATTACCGTCTGACTGTTGTCAAGCCACTAACGAAGCAGAAGAGTTGGCTTTAGTCACACTAGGGGTGAGAGTTGCATTTTCACGATTGAGAAGTGGTGTGAATTCTATGGCGTTGGTGGTATAGTGGTGAGCATAGCTGCCTTCCAAGCAGTTGACCCGGGTTCGATTCCCGGCCAACGCATTGTTTCTCTTGTTTTGAAGTATTCTTGTTAACACTCTCTCCAGAGGCCAATGGTTGTGCGGTCAGGCTCAAAAAGAGTGCGCCCAGGAGGTATGCAGCTGCAAAGTCTGTGCGAGAGAGCCTCCGAGTTGAAGCATGCAAGGTTGTCGGACACTCAAAAGCATCCTTCGAGCCGGAATCGAACCAGCGACCTAAGGATTGCTAATTAGCTACTACAGTCCTCCGCTCTACCAGCTGAGCTATCGAAGGTTTAGCCAGATATGCGTGCAGCTGCTTCCTAGGTTTTTGTGTCAGTGCCAACTAAAAAGAAGTTGGCCCTTCATTTGAAGGTAGTGCCAAGTGGAAGTTTTGGAGGATGCGGGCATCGATCCCGCTACTTCTCGCATGCTAAGCGAGCGCTCTACCATTTGAGCTAATCCCCCTCTACTGTTGCTGGTTTCTGGCACTCGGGTCACACCGCAGTCATGTTATCATGCCTAAACCAAGTTTTGACCATGGGAGAAGAAAGGTTTCTTTTTTTTTTTTTTTTTTTTTTTTTTTAAAGTGTGGATTTTTTGGTGCCTTGAAATATAAAGGACAGTGGAGTTTGCTGGGCTTTGGGTGGCCTGAAAGAACGAGACAGTGAATTTTTGGGGTACCTTTTTCCTGGGAGCATGAAAAATACAAAACTCTGCGCCTAGCAGAGGATGGTTTCGATCCATCGACCTCTGGGTTATGGGCCCAGCACGCTCCCGCTGCGCCACTCTGCTGCTGCTTAAACCTCTCTTACGAGAAGCCACATTACCGTCTGACTGTTGTCAAGCCACTAACGAAGCAGAAGAGTTGGCTTTAGTCACACTAGGGGTGAGAGTTGCATTTTCACGATTGAGAAGTGGTGTGAATTCTATGGCGTTGGTGGTATAGTGGTGAGCATAGCTGCCTTCCAAGCAGTTGACCCGGGTTCGATTCCCGGCCAACGCATTGTTTCTCTTGTTTTGAAGTATTCTTGTTAACACTCTCTCCAGAGGCCAATGGTTGTGCGGTCAGGCTCAAAAAGAGTGCGCCCAGGAGGTATGCAGCTGCAAAGTCTGTGCGAGAGAGCCTCCGAGTTGAAGCATGCAAGGTTGTCGGACACTCAAAAGCATCCTTCGAGCCGGAATCGAACCAGCGACCTAAGGATTGCTAATTAGCTACTACAGTCCTCCGCTCTACCAGCTGAGCTATCGAAGGTTTAGCCAGATATGCGTGCAGCTGCTTCCTAGGTTTTTGTGTCAGTGCCAACTAAAAAGAAGTTGGCCCTTCATTTGAAGGTAGTGCCAAGTGGAAGTTTTGGAGGATGCGGGCATCGATCCCGCTACCTCTCGCATGCTAAGCGAGCGCTCTACCATTTGAGCTAATCCCCCTCTACTGTTGCTGGTTTCTGGCACTCGGGTCACACCGCAGTCATGTTATCATGCCTAAACCAAGTTTTGACCATGGGAGAAGAAAGGTTTCTTTTTTTTTTTTTTTTTTTTTTTTTTTAAAGTGTGGATTTTTTGGTGCCTTGAAATATAAAGGACAGTGGAGTTTGCTGGGCTTTGGGTGGCCTGAAAGAACGAGACAGTGAATTTTTGGGGTACCTTTTTCCTGGGAGCATGAAAAATACAAAACTCTGCGCCTAGCAGAGGATGGTTTCGATCCATCGACCTCTGGGTTATGGGCCCAGCACGCTCCCGCTGCGCCACTCTGCTGCTGCTTAAACCTCTCTTACGAGAAGCCACATTACCGTCTGACTGTTGTCAAGCCACTAACGAAGCAGAAGAGTTGGCTTTAGTCACACTAGGGGTGAGAGTTGCATTTTCACGATTGAGAAGTGGTGTGAATTCTATGGCGTTGGTGGTATAGTGGTGAGCATAGCTGCCTTCCAAGCAGTTGACCCGGGTTCGATTCCCGGCCAACGCATTGTTTCTCTTGTTTTGAAGTATTCTTGTTAACACTCTCTCCAGAGGCCAATGGTTGTGCGGTCAGGCTCAAAAAGAGTGCGCCCAGGAGGTATGCAGCTGCAAAGTCTGTGCGAGAGAGCCTCCGAGTTGAAGCATGCAAGGTTGTCGGACACTCAAAAGCATCCTTCGAGCCGGAATCGAACCAGCGACCTAAGGATTGCTAATTAGCTACTACAGTCCTCCGCTCTACCAGCTGAGCTATCGAAGGTTTAGCCAGATATGCGTGCAGCTGCTTCCTAGGTTTTTGTGTCAGTGCCAACTAAAAAGAAGTTGGCCCTTCATTTGAAGGTAGTGCCAAGTGGAAGTTTTGGAGGATGCGGGCATCGATCCCGCTACCTCTCGCATGCTAAGCGAGCGCTCTACCATTTGAGCTAATCCCCCTCTACTGTTGCTGGTTTCTGGCACTCAGGTCACACCGCAGTCATGTTATCATGCCTAAACCAAGTTTTGACCATGGGAGAAGAAAGGTTTCTTTTTTTTTTTTTTTTTTTTTTTTTTTTTTTAAAGTGTGGATTTTTTGGTGCCTTGAAATATAAAGGACAGTGGAGTTTGCTGGGCTTTGGGTGGCCTGAAAGAACGAGACAGTGAATTTTTGGGGTACCTTTTTCCTGGGAGCATGAAAAATACAAAACTCTGCGCCTAGCAGAGGATGGTTTCGATCCATCGACCTCTGGGTTATGGGCCCAGCACGCTCCCGCTGCGCCACTCTGCTGCTGCTTAAACCTCTCTTACGAGAAGCCACATTACCGTCTGACTGTTGTCAAGCCACTAACGAAGCAGAAGAGTTGGCTTTAGTCACACTAGGGGTGAGAGTTGCATTTTCACGATTGAGAAGTGGTGTGAATTCTATGGCGTTGGTGGTATAGTGGTGAGCATAGCTGCCTTCCAAGCAGTTGACCCGGGTTCGATTCCCGGCCAACGCATTGTTTCTCTTGTTTTGAAGTATTCTTGTTAACACTCTCTCCAGAGGCCAATGGTTGTGCGGTCAGGCTCAAAAAGAGTGCGCCCAGGAGGTATGCAGCTGCAAAGTCTGTGCGAGAGAGCCTCCGAGTTGAAGCATGCAAGGTTGTCGGACACTCAAAAGCATCCTTCGAGCCGGAATCGAACCAGCGACCTAAGGATTGCTAATTAGCTACTACAGTCCTCCGCTCTACCAGCTGAGCTATCGAAGGTTTAGCCAGATATGCGTGCAGCTGCTTCCTAGGTTTTTGTGTCAGTGCCAACTAAAAAGAAGTTGGCCCTTCATTTGAAGGTAGTGCCAAGTGGAAGTTTTGGAGGATGCGGGCATCGATCCCGCTACCTCTCGCATGCTAAGCGAGCGCTCTACCATTTGAGCTAATCCCCCTCTACTGTTGCTGGTTTCTGGCACTCGGGTCACACCGCAGTCATGTTATCATGCCTAAACCAAGTTTTGACCATGGGAGAAGAAAGGTTTCTTTTTTTTTTTTTTTTTTTTTTTTTTTAAAGTGTGGATTTTTTGGTGCCTTGAAATATAAAGGACAGTGGAGTTTGCTGGGCTTTGGGTGGCCTGAAAGAACGAGACAGTGAATTTTTGGGGTACCTTTTTCCTGGGAGCATGAAAAATACAAAACTCTGCGCCTAGCAGAGGATGGTTTCGATCCATCGACCTCTGGGTTATGGGCCCAGCACGCTCCCGCTGCGCCACTCTGCTGCTGCTTAAACCTCTCTTACGAGAAGCCACATTACCGTCTGACTGTTGTCAAGCCACTAACGAAGCAGAAGAGTTGGCTTTAGTCACACTAGGGGTGAGAGTTGCATTTTCACGATTGAGAAGTGGTGTGAATTCTATGGCGTTGGTGGTATAGTGGTGAGCATAGCTGCCTTCCAAGCAGTTGACCCGGGTTCGATTCCCGGCCAACGCATTGTTTCTCTTGTTTTGAAGTATTCTTGTTAACACTCTCTCCAGAGGCCAATGGTTGTGCGGTCAGGCTCAAAAAGAGTGCGCCCAGGAGGTATGCAGCTGCAAAGTCTGTGCGAGAGAGCCTCCGAGTTGAAGCATGCAAGGTTGTCGGACACTCAAAAGCATCCTTCGAGCCGGAATCGAACCAGCGACCTAAGGATTGCTAATTAGCTACTACAGTCCTCCGCTCTACCAGCTGAGCTATCGAAGGTTTAGCCAGATATGCGTGCAGCTGCTTCCTAGGTTTTTGTGTCAGTGCCAACTAAAAAGAAGTTGGCCCTTCATTTGAAGGTAGTGCCAAGTGGAAGTTTTGGAGGATGCGGGCATCGATCCCGCTACCTCTCGCATGCTAAGCGAGCGCTCTACCATTTGAGCTAATCCCCCTCTACTGTTGCTGGTTTCTGGCACTCGGGTCACACCGCAGTCATGTTATCATGCCTAAACCAAGTTTTGACCATGGGAGAAGAAAGGTTTCTTTTTTTTTTTTTTTTTTTTTTTTTTTAAAGTGTGGATTTTTTGGTGCCTTGAAATATAAAGGACAGTGGAGTTTGCTGGGCTTTGGGTGGCCTGAAAGAACGAGACAGTGAATTTTTGGGGTACCTTTTTCCTGGGAGCATGAAAAATACAAAACTCTGCGCCTAGCAGAGGATGGTTTCGATCCATCGACCTCTGGGTTATGGGCCCAGCACGCTCCCGCTGCGCCACTCTGCTGCTGCTTAAACCTCTCTTACGAGAAGCCACATTACCGTCTGACTGTTGTCAAGCCACTAACGAAGCAGAAGAGTTGGCTTTAGTCACACTAGGGGTGAGAGTTGCATTTTCACGATTGAGAAGTGGTGTGAATTCTATGGCGTTGGTGGTATAGTGGTGAGCATAGCTGCCTTCCAAGCAGTTGACCCGGGTTCGATTCCCGGCCAACGCATTGTTTCTCTTGTTTTGAAGTATTCTTGTTAACACTCTCTCCAGAGGCCAATGGTTGTGCGGTCAGGCTCAAAAAGAGTGCGCCCAGGAGGTATGCAGCTGCAAAGTCTGTGCGAGAGAGCCTCCGAGTTGAAGCATGCAAGGTTGTCGGACACTCAAAAGCATCCTTCGAGCCGGAATCGAACCAGCGACCTAAGGATTGCTAATTAGCTACTACAGTCCTCCGCTCTACCAGCTGAGCTATCGAAGGTTTAGCCAGATATGCGTGCAGCTGCTTCCTAGGTTTTTGTGTCAGTGCCAACTAAAAAGAAGTTGGCCCTTCATTTGAAGGTAGTGCCAAGTGGAAGTTTTGGAGGATGCGGGCATCGATCCCGCTACCTCTCGCATGCTAAGCGAGCGCTCTACCATTTGAGCTAATCCCCCTCTACTGTTGCTGGTTTCTGGCACTCGGGTCACACCGCAGTCATGTTATCATGCCTAAACCAAGTTTTGACCATGGGAGAAGAAAGGTTTCTTTTTTTTTTTTTTTTTTTTTTTTTTTAAAGTGTGGATTTTTTGGTGCCTTGAAATATAAAGGACAGTGGAGTTTGCTGGGCTTTGGGTGGCCTGAAAGAACGAGACAGTGAATTTTTGGGGTACCTTTTTCCTGGGAGCATGAAAAATACAAAACTCTGCGCCTAGCAGAGGATGGTTTCGATCCATCGACCTCTGGGTTATGGGCCCAGCACGCTCCCGCTGCGCCACTCTGCTGCTGCTTAAACCTCTCTTACGAGAAGCCACATTACCGTCTGACTGTTGTCAAGCCACTAACGAAGCAGAAGAGTTGGCTTTAGTCACACTAGGGGTGAGAGTTGCATTTTCACGATTGAGAAGTGGTGTGAATTCTATGGCGTTGGTGGTATAGTGGTGAGCATAGCTGCCTTCCAAGCAGTTGACCCGGGTTCGATTCCCGGCCAACGCATTGTTTCTCTTGTTTTGAAGTATTCTTGTTAACACTCTCTCCAGAGGCCAATGGTTGTGCGGTCAGGCTCAAAAAGAGTGCGCCCAGGAGGTATGCAGCTGCAAAGTCTGTGCGAGAGAGCCTCCGAGTTGAAGCATGCAAGGTTGTCGGACACTCAAAAGCATCCTTCGAGCCGGAATCGAACCAGCGACCTAAGGATTGCTAATTAGCTACTACAGTCCTCCGCTCTACCAGCTGAGCTATCGAAGGTTTAGCCAGATATGCGTGCAGCTGCTTCCTAGGTTTTTGTGTCAGTGCCAACTAAAAAGAAGTTGGCCCTTCATTTGAAGGTAGTGCCAAGTGGAAGTTTTGGAGGATGCGGGCATCGATCCCGCTACTTCTCGCATGCTAAGCGAGCGCTCTACCATTTGAGCTAATCCCCCTCTACTGTTGCTGGTTTCTGGCACTCGGGTCACACCGCAGTCATGTTATCATGCCTAAACCAAGTTTTGACCATGGGAGAAGAAAGGTTTCTTTTTTTTTTTTTTTTTTTTTTTTTTTAAAGTGTGGATTTTTTGGTGCCTTGAAATATAAAGGACAGTGGAGTTTGCTGGGCTTTGGGTGGCCTGAAAGAACGAGACAGTGAATTTTTGGGGTACCTTTTTCCTGGGAGCATGAAAAATACAAAACTCTGCGCCTAGCAGAGGATGGTTTCGATCCATCGACCTCTGGGTTATGGGCCCAGCACGCTCCCGCTGCGCCACTCTGCTGCTGCTTAAACCTCTCTTACGAGAAGCCACATTACCGTCTGACTGTTGTCAAGCCACTAACGAAGCAGAAGAGTTGGCTTTAGTCACACTAGGGGTGAGAGTTGCATTTTCACGATTGAGAAGTGGTGTGAATTCTATGGCGTTGGTGGTATAGTGGTGAGCATAGCTGCCTTCCAAGCAGTTGACCCGGGTTCGATTCCCGGCCAACGCATTGTTTCTCTTGTTTTGAAGTATTCTTGTTAACACTCTCTCCAGAGGCCAATGGTTGTGCGGTCAGGCTCAAAAAGAGTGCGCCCAGGAGGTATGCAGCTGCAAAGTCTGTGCGAGAGAGCCTCCGAGTTGAAGCATGCAAGGTTGTCGGACACTCAAAAGCATCCTTCGAGCCGGAATCGAACCAGCGACCTAAGGATTGCTAATTAGCTACTACAGTCCTCCGCTCTACCAGCTGAGCTATCGAAGGTTTAGCCAGATATGCGTGCAGCTGCTTCCTAGGTTTTTGTGTCAGTGCCAACTAAAAAGAAGTTGGCCCTTCATTTGAAGGTAGTGCCAAGTGGAAGTTTTGGAGGATGCGGGCATCGATCCCGCTACCTCTCGCATGCTAAGCGAGCGCTCTACCATTTGAGCTAATCCCCCTCTACTGTTGCTGGTTTCTGGCACTCGGGTCACACCGCAGTCATGTTATCATGCCTAAACCAAGTTTTGACCATGGGAGAAGAAAGGTTTCTTTTTTTTTTTTTTTTTTTTTTTTTTTAAAGTGTGGATTTTTTGGTGCCTTGAAATATAAAGGACAGTGGAGTTTGCTGGGCTTTGGGTGGCCTGAAAGAACGAGACAGTGAATTTTTGGGGTACCTTTTTCCTGGGAGCATGAAAAATACAAAACTCTGCGCCTAGCAGAGGATGGTTTCGATCCATCGACCTCTGGGTTATGGGCCCAGCACGCTCCCGCTGCGCCACTCTGCTGCTGCTTAAACCTCTCTTACGAGAAGCCACATTACCGTCTGACTGTTGTCAAGCCACTAACGAAGCAGAAGAGTTGGCTTTAGTCACACTAGGGGTGAGAGTTGCATTTTCACGATTGAGAAGTGGTGTGAATTCTATGGCGTTGGTGGTATAGTGGTGAGCATAGCTGCCTTCCAAGCAGTTGACCCGGGTTCGATTCCCGGCCAACGCATTGTTTCTCTTGTTTTGAAGTATTCTTGTTAACACTCTCTCCAGAGGCCAATGGTTGTGCGGTCAGGCTCAAAAAGAGTGCGCCCAGGAGGTATGCAGCTGCAAAGTCTGTGCGAGAGAGCCTCCGAGTTGAAGCATGCAAGGTTGTCGGACACTCAAAAGCATCCTCCGAGCCGGAATCGAACCAGCGACCTAAGGATTGCTAATTAGCTACTACAGTCCTCCGCTCTACCAGCTGAGCTATCGAAGGTTTAGCCAGATATGCGTGCAGCTGCTTCCTAGGTTTTTGTGTCAGTGCCAACTAAAAAGAAGTTGGCCCTTCATTTGAAGGTAGTGCCAAGTGGAAGTTTTGGAGGATGCGGGCATCGATCCCGCTACCTCTCGCATGCTAAGCGAGCGCTCTACCATTTGAGCTAATCCCCCTCTACTGTTGCTGGTTTCTGGCACTCGGGTCACACCGCAGTCATGTTATCATGCCTAAACCAAGTTTTGACCATGGGAGAAGAAAGGTTTCTTTTTTTTTTTTTTTTTTTTTTTTTTAAAGTGTGGATTTTTTGGTGCCTTGAAATATAAAGGACAGTGGAGTTTGCTGGGCTTTGGGTGGCCTGAAAGAACGAGACAGTGAATTTTTGGGGTACCTTTTTCCTGGGAGCATGAAAAATACAAAACTCTGCGCCTAGCAGAGGATGGTTTCGATCCATCGACCTCTGGGTTATGGGCCCAGCACGCTCCCGCTGCGCCACTCTGCTGCTGCTTAAACCTCTCTTACGAGAAGCCACATTACCGTCTGACTGTTGTCAAGCCACTAACGAAGCAGAAGAGTTGGCTTTAGTCACACTAGGGGTGAGAGTTGCATTTTCACGATTGAGAAGTGGTGTGAATTCTATGGCGTTGGTGGTATAGTGGTGAGCATAGCTGCCTTCCAAGCAGTTGACCCGGGTTCGATTCCCGGCCAACGCATTGTTTCTCTTGTTTTGAAGTATTCTTGTTAACACTCTCTCCAGAGGCCAATAGTTGTGCGGTCAGGCTCAAAAAGAGTGCGCCCAGGAGGTATGCAGCTGCAAAGTCTGTGCGAGAGAGCCTCCGAGTTGAAGCATGCAAGGTTGTCGGACACTCAAAAGCATCCTTCGAGCCGGAATCGAACCAGCGACCTAAGGATTGCTAATTAGCTACTACAGTCCTCCGCTCTACCAGCTGAGCTATCGAAGGTTTAGCCAGATATGCGTGCAGCTGCTTCCTAGGTTTTTGTGTCAGTGCCAACTAAAAAGAAGTTGGCCCTTCATTTGAAGGTAGTGCCAAGTGGAAGTTTTGGAGGATGCGGGCATCGATCCCGCTACCTCTCGCATGCTAAGCGAGCGCTCTACCATTTGAGCTAATCCCCCTCTACTGCTGCTGGTTTCTGGCACTCGGGTCACACCGCAGTCATGTTATCATGCCTAAACCAAGTTTTGACCATGGGAGAAGAAAGGTTTCTTTTTTTTTTTTTTTTTTTTTTTTAAAGTGTGGATTTTTTGGTGCCTTGAAATATAAAGGACAGTGGAGTTTGCTGGGCTTTGGGTGGCCTGAAAGAACGAGACAGTGAATTTTTGGGGTACCTTTTTCCTGGGAGCATGAAAAATACAAAACTCTGCGCCTAGCAGAGGATGGTTTCGATCCATCGACCTCTGGGTTATGGGCCCAGCACGCTCCCGCTGCGCCACTCTGCTGCTGCTTAAACCTCTCTTACGAGAAGCCACATTACCGTCTGACTGTTGTCAAGCCACTAACGAAGCAGAAGAGTTGGCTTTAGTCACACTAGGGGTGAGAGTTGCATTTTCACGATTGAGAAGTGGTGTGAATTCTATGGCGTTGGTGGTATAGTGGTGAGCATAGCTGCCTTCCAAGCAGTTGACCCGGGTTCGATTCCCGGCCAACGCATTGTTTCTCTTGTTTTGAAGTATTCTTGTTAACACTCTCTCCAGAGGCCAATGGTTGTGCGGTCAGGCTCAAAAAGAGTGCGCCCAGGAGGTATGCAGCTGCAAAGTCTGTGCGAGAGAGCCTCCGAGTTGAAGCATGCAAGGTTGTCGGACACTCAAAAGCATCCTTCGAGCCGGAATCGAACCAGCGACCTAAGGATTGCTAATTAGCTACTACAGTCCTCCGCTCTACCAGCTGAGCTATCGAAGGTTTAGCCAGATATGCGTGCAGCTGCTTCCTAGGTTTTTGTGTCAGTGCCAACTAAAAAGAAGTTGGCCCTTCATTTGAAGGTAGTGCCAAGTGGAAGTTTTGGAGGATGCGGGCATCGATCCCGCTACCTCTCGCATGCTAAGCGAGCGCTCTACCATTTGAGCTAATCCCCCTCTACTGTTGCTGGTTTCTGGCACTCAGGTCACACCGCAGTCATATTATCATGCCTAAACCAAGTTTTGACCATGGGAGAAGAAAGGTTTCTTTTTTTTTTTTTTTTTTTTTTTTTTTTTAAAGTGTGGATTTTTTGGTGCCTTGAAATATAAAGGACAGTGGAGTTTGCTGGGCTTTGGGTGGCCTGAAAGAACGAGACAGTGAATTTTTGGGGTACCTTTTTCCTGGGAGCATGAAAAATACAAAACTCTGCGCCTAGCAGAGGATGGTTTCGATCCATCGACCTCTGGGTTATGGGCCCAGCACGCTCCCGCTGCGCCACTCTGCTGCTGCTTAAACCTCTCTTACGAGAAGCCACATTACCTTCTGACTGTTGTCAAGCCACTAACGAAGCAGAAGAGTTGGCTTTAGTCACACTAGGGGTGAGAGTTGCATTTTCACGATTGAGAAGTGGTGTGAATTCTATGGCGTTGGTGGTATAGTGGTGAGCATAGCTGCCTTCCAAGCAGTTGACCCGGGTTCGATTCCCGGCCAACGCATTGTTTCTCTTGTTTTGAAGTATTCTTGTTAACACTCTCTCCAGAGGCCAATGGTTGTGCGGTCAGGCTCAAAAAGAGTGCGGCCAGGAGGTATGCAGCTGCAAAGTCTGTGCAAGAGAGCCTCCAAGTTGAAGCATGCAAGGTTATCGGACACTCAAAAGCATCCTTCGAGCCGGAATCGAACCAGCGACCTAAGGATTGCTAACTAGCTACTACAGTCCTCCGCTCTACCAGCTGAGCTATCGAAGGTTTAGCCAGATATGCGTGCAGCTGCTTCCTAGGTTTTTGTGTCAGTGCCAACTAAAAAGAAGTTGGCCCTTCATTTGAAGGTAGTGCCAAGTGGAAGTTTTGGAGGATGCGGGCATCGATCCCGCTACCTCTCGCATGCTAAGCGAGCGCTCTACCATTTGAGCTAATCCCCCTCTACGGTTGCTGGTTTCTGGCACTCGGGTCACACCGCAGTCATGTTATTATGCCTAAACCAAGCTTTGACCATGGGAGAAGAAAGGTTTCTTTTTTTTTTTTTTTAAGTGTGGATTTTTTGGTGCCTTGAAATATAAAGGACAGTGGAGTTTGCTGGGCTTTGGGTGGCCTGAAAGAACGAGACAGTGAATTTTTGGGGTACCTTTTTCCTGGGAGCATGAAAAATACAAAACTCTGCGCCTAGCAGAGGATGGTTTCGATCCATCGACCTCTGGGTTATGGGCCCAGCACGCTCCCGCTGCGCCACTCTGCTGCTGCTTAAACCTCTCTTACGAGAAGCCACATTACCTTCTGACTGTTGTCAAGCCACTAACGAAGCAGAAGAGTTGGCTTTAGTCACACTAGGGGTGAGAGTTGCATTTTCACGATTGAGAAGTGGTGTGAATTCTATGGCGTTGGTGGTATAGTGGTGAGCATAGCTGCCTTCCAAGCAGTTGACCCGGGTTCGATTCCCGGCCAACGCATTGTTTCTCTTGTTTTGAAGTATTCTTGTTAACACTCTCTCCAGAGGCCAATGGTTGTGCGGTCAGGCTCAAAAAGAGTGCGGAGGTATGCAGCTGCAAAGTCTGTGCAAGAGAGCCTCCAAGTTGAAGCATGCAAGGTTATCGGACACTCAAAAGCATCCTTCGAGCCGGAATCGAACCAGCAACCTAAGGATTGCTAACTAGCTACTACAGTCCTCCGCTCTACCAGCTGAGCTATCGAAGGTTTAGCCAGATATGCGTGCAGCTGCTTCCTAGGTTTTTGTGTCAGTGCCAACTAAAAAGAAGTTGGCCCTTCATTTGAAGGTAGTGCCAAGTGGAAGTTTTGGAGGATGCGGGCATCGATCCCGCTACCTCTCGCATGCTAAGCGAGCGCTCTACCATTTGAGCTAATCCCCCTCTACGGTTGCTGGCTTCTGACACTCGGGTCACACCGCAGTCATGTTATTATGCCTAAACCAAGCTTTGACCATGGGAGAAGAAAGGTTTCTTTTTTTTTTTTTTAAGTGTGGATTTTTTGGTGCCTTGAAATATAAAGGACAGTGGAGTTTGCTGGGCTTTGGGTGGCCTGAAAGAACGAGACAGTGAATTTTTGGGGTACCTTTTTCCTGGGAGCATGAAAAATACAAAACTCTGCGCCTAGCAGAGGATGGTTTCGATCCATCGACCTCTGGGTTATGGGCCCAGCACGCTCCCGCTGCGCCACTCTGCTGCTGCTTAAACCTCTCTTACGAGAAGCCACATTACCGTCTGACTGTTGTCAAGCCACTAACGAAGCAGAAGAGTTGGCTTTAGTCACACTAGGGGTGAGAGTTGCATTTTCACGATTGAGAAGTGGTGCGAATTCTATGGCGTTGGTGGTATAGTGGTGAGCATAGCTGCCTTCCAAGCAGTTGACCCGGGTTCGATTCCCGGCCAACGCATTGTTTCTCTTGTTTTGAAGTATTCTTGTTAACACTCTCTCCAGAGGCCAATGGTTGTGCGGTCAGGCTCAAAAAGAGTGCGGCCAGGAGGTATGCAGCTGCAAAGTCTGTGCAAGAGAGCCTCCAAGTTGAAGCATGCAAGGTTATCGGACACTCAAAAGCATCCTTCGAGCCGGAATCGAACCAGCGACCTAAGGATTGCTAACTAGCTACTACAGTCCTCCGCTCTACCAGCTGAGCTATCGAAGGTTTAGCCAGATATGCGTGCAGCTGCTTCCTAGGTTTTTGTGTCAGTGCCAACTAAAAAGAAGTTGGCCCTTCATTTGAAGGTAGTGCCAAGTGGAAGTTTTGGAGGATGCGGGCATCGATCCCGCTACCTCTCGCATGCTAAGCGAGCGCTCTACCATTTGAGCTAATCCCCCTCTACGGTTGCTGGCTTCTGGCACTCGGGTCACACCGCAGTCATGTTATTATGCCTAAACCAAGCTTTGACCATGGGAGAAGAAAGGTTTCTTTTTTTTTTTTTTTTAAGTGTGGATTTTTTGGTGCCTTGAAATATAAAGGACAGTGGAGTTTGCTGGGCTTTGGGTGGCCTGAAAGAACGAGACAGTGAATTTTTGGGGTACCTTTTTCCTGGGAGCATGAAAAATACAAAACTCTGCGCCTAGCAGAGGATGGTTTCGATCCATCGACCTCTGGGTTATGGGCCCAGCACGCTCCCGCTGCGCCACTCTGCTGCTGCTTAAACCTCTCTTACGAGAAGCCACATTACCTTCTGACTGTTGTCAAGCCACTAACGAAGCAGAAGAGTTGGCTTTAGTCACACTAGGGGTGAGAGTTGCATTTTCACGATTGAGAAGTGGTGCGAATTCTATGGCGTTGGTGGTATAGTGGTGAGCATAGCTGCCTTCCAAGCAGTTGACCCGGGTTCGATTCCCGGCCAACGCATTGTTTCTCTTGTTTTGAAGTATTCTTGTTAACACTCTCTCCAGAGGCCAATGGTTGTGCGGTCAGGCTCAAAAAGAGTGCGGCCAGGAGGTATGCAGCTGCAAAGTCTGTGCAAGAGAGCCTCCAAGTTGAAGCATGCAAGGTTATCGGACACTCAAAAGCATCCTTCGAGCCGGAATCGAACCAGCGACCTAAGGATTGCTAACTAGCTACTACAGTCCTCCGCTCTACCAGCTGAGCTATCGAAGGTTTAGCCAGATATGCGTGCAGCTGCTTCCTAGGTTTTTGTGTCAGTGCCAACTAAAAAGAAGTTGGCCCTTCATTTGAAGGTAGTGCCAAGTGGAAGTTTTGGAGGATGCGGGCATCGATCCCGCTACCTCTCGCATGCTAAGCGAGCGCTCTACCATTTGAGCTAATCCCCCTCTACGGTTGCTGGCTTCTGGCACTCGGGTCACACCGCAGTCATGTTATTATGCCTAAACCAAGCTTTGACCATGGGAGAAGAAAGGTTTCTTTTTTTTTTTTTTTTTTTTAAGTGTGGATTTTTTGGTGCCTTGAAATATAAAGGACAGTGGAGTTTGCTGGGCTTTGGGTGGCCTGAAAGAACGAGACAGTGAATTTTTGGGGTACCTTTTTCCTGGGAGCATGAAAAATACAAAACTCTGCGCCTAGCAGAGGATGGTTTCGATCCATCGACCTCTGGGTTATGGGCCCAGCACGCTCCCGCTGCGCCACTCTGCTGCTGCTTAAACCTCTCTTACGAGAAGCCACATTACCTTCTGACTGTTGTCAAGCCACTAACGAAGCAGAAGAGTTGGCTTTAGTCACACTAGGGGTGAGAGTTGCATTTTCACGATTGAGAAGTGGTGCGAATTCTATGGCGTTGGTGGTATAGTGGTGAGCATAGCTGCCTTCCAAGCAGTTGACCCGGGTTCGATTCCCGGCCAACGCATTGTTTCTCTTGTTTTGAAGTATTCTTGTTAACACTCTCTCCAGAGGCCAATGGTTGTGCGGTCAGGCTCAAAAAGAGTGCGGCCAGGAGGTATGCAGCTGCAAAGTCTGTGCAAGAGAGCCTCCAAGTTGAAGCATGCAAGGTTATCGGACACTCAAAAGCATCCTTCGAGCCGGAATCGAACCAGCGACCTAAGGATTGCTAACTAGCTACTACAGTCCTCCGCTCTACCAGCTGAGCTATCGAAGGTTTAGCCAGATATGCGTGCAGCTGCTTCCTAGGTTTTTGTGTCAGTGCCAACTAAAAAGAAGTTGGCCCTTCATTTGAAGGTAGTGCCAAGTGGAAGTTTTGGAGGATGCGGGCATCGATCCCGCTACCTCTCGCATGCTAAGCGAGCGCTCTACCATTTGAGCTAATCCCCCTCTACGGTTGCTGGCTTCTGGCACTCGGGTCACACCGCAGTCATGTTATTATGCCTAAACCAAGCTTTGACCATGGGAGAAGAAAGGTTTCTTTTTTTTTTTTTTTTTAAGTGTGGATTTTTTGGTGCCTCTGGTGGTATAGTGGTGAGCATAGCTGCCTTCCAAGCAGTTGACCCGGGTTCGATTCCCGGCCAACGCATTGTTTCTCTTGTTTTGAAGTATTCTTGTTAACACTCTCTCCAGAGGCCAATGGTTGTGCGGTCAGGCTCAAAAAGAGTGCGGCCAGGAGGTATGCAGCTGCAAAGTCTGTGCAAGAGAGCCTCCAAGTTGAAGCATGCAAGGTTATCGGACACTCAAAAGCATCCTTCGAGCCGGAATCGAACCAGCGACCTAAGGATTGCTAACTAGCTACTACAGTCCTCCGCTCTACCAGCTGAGCTATCGAAGGTTTAGCCAGATATGCGTGCAGCTGCTTCCTAGGTTTTTGTGTCAGTGCCAACTAAAAAGAAGTTGGCCCTTCATTTGAAGGTAGTGCCAAGTGGAAGTTTTGGAGGATGCGGGCATCGATCCCGCTACCTCTCGCATGCTAAGCGAGCGCTCTACCATTTGAGCTAATCCCCCTCTACGGTTGCTGGCTTCTGGCACTCGGGTCACACCGCAGTCATGTTATTATGCCTAAACCAAGCTTTGACCATGGGAGAAGAAAGGTTTCTTTTTTTTTTTTTTAAGTGTGGATTTTTTGGTGCCTTGAAATATAAAGGACAGTGGAGTTTGCTGGGCTTTGGGTGGCCTGAAAGAACGAGACAGTGAATTTTTGGGGTACCTTTTTCCTGGGAGCATGAAAAATACAAAACTCTGCGCCTAGCAGAGGATGGTTTCGATCCATCGACCTCTGGGTTATGGGCCCCGCACGCTCCCGCTGCGCCACTCTGCTGCTGCTTAAACCTCTCTTACGAGAAGCCACATTACCGTCTGACTGTTGTCAAGCCACTAACGAAGCAGAAGAGTTGGCTTTAGTCACACTAGGGGTGAGAGTTGCATTTTCACGATTGAGAAGTGGTGCGAATTCTATGGCGTTGGTGGTATAGTGGTGAGCATAGCTGCCTTCCAAGCAGTTGACCCGGGTTCGATTCCCGGCCAACGCATTGTTTCTCTTGTTTTGAAGTATTCTTGTTAACACTCTCTCCAGAGGCCAATGGTTGTGCGGTCAGGCTCAAAAAGAGTGCGGCCAGGAGGTATGCAGCTGCAAAGTCTGTGCAAGAGAGCCTCCAAGTTGAAGCATGCAAGGTTATCGGACACTCAAAAGCATCCTTCGAGCCGGAATCGAACCAGCGACCTAAGGATTGCTAACTAGCTACTACAGTCCTCCGCTCTACCAGCTGAGCTATCGAAGGTTTAGCCAGATATGCGTGCAGCTGCTTCCTAGGTTTTTGTGTCAGTGCCAACTAAAAAGAAGTTGGCCCTTCATTTGAAGGTAGTGCCAAGTGGAAGTTTTGGAGGATGCGGGCATCGATCCCGCTACCTCTCGCATGCTAAGCGAGCGCTCTACCATTTGAGCTAATCCCCCTCTACGGTTGCTGGCTTCTGGCACTCGGGTCACACCGCAGTCATGTTATTATGCCTAAACCAAGCTTTGACCATGGGAGAAGAAAGGTTTCTTTTTTTTTTTTTTAAGTGTGGATTTTTTGGTGCCTTGAAATATAAAGGACAGTGGAGTTTGCTGGGCTTTGGGTGGCCTGAAAGAACGAGACAGTGAATTTTTGGGGTACCTTTTTCCTGGGAGCATGAAAAATACAAAACTCTGCGCCTAGCAGAGGATGGTTTCGATCCATCGACCTCTGGGTTATGGGCCCAGCACGCTCCCGCTGCGCCACTCTGCTGCTGCTTAAACCTCTCTTACGAGAAGCCACATTACCGTCTGACTGTTGTCAAGCCACTAACGAAGCAGAAGAGTTGGCTTTAGTCACACTAGGGGTGAGAGTTGCATTTTCACGATTGAGAAGTGGTGCGAATTCTATGGCGTTGGTGGTATAGTGGTGAGCATAGCTGCCTTCCAAGCAGTTGACCCGGGTTCGATTCCCGGCCAACGCATTGTTTCTCTTGTTTTGAAGTATTCTTGTTAACACTCTCTCCAGAGGCCAATGGTTGTGCGGTCAGGCTCAAAAAGAGTGCGGCCAGGAGGTATGCAGCTGCAAAGTCTGTGCAAGAGAGCCTCCAAGTTGAAGCATGCAAGGTTATCGGACACTCAAAAGCATCCTTCGAGCCGGAATCGAACCAGTGACCTAAGGATTGCTAACTAGCTACTACAGTCCTCCGCTCTACCAGCTGAGCTATCGAAGGTTTAGCCAGATATGCGTGCAGCTGCTTCCTAGGTTTTTGTGTCAGTGCCAACTAAAAAGAAGTTGGCCCTTCATTTGAAGGTAGTGCCAAGTGGAAGTTTTGGAGGATGCGGGCATCGATCCCGCTACCTCTCGCATGCTAAGCGAGCGCTCTACCATTTGAGCTAATCCCCCTCTACGGTTGCTGGCTTCTGGCACTCGGGTCACACCGCAGTCATGTTATTATGCCTAAACCAAGCTTTGACCATGGGAGAAGAAAGGTTTCTTTTTTTTTTTTTTAAGTGTGGATTTTTTGGTGCCTTGAAATATAAAGGACAGTGGAGTTTGCTGGGCTTTGGGTGGCCTGAAAGAACGAGACAGTGAATTTTTGGGGTACCTTTTTCCTGGGAGCATGAAAAATACAAAACTCTGCGCCTAGCAGAGGATGGTTTCGATCCATCGACCTCTGGGTTATGGGCCCAGCACGCTCCCGCTGCGCCACTCTGCTGCTGCTTAAACCTCTCTTACGAGAAGCCACATTACCTTCTGACTGTTGTCAAGCCACTAACGAAGCAGAAGAGTTGGCTTTAGTCACACTAGGGGTGAGAGTTGCATTTTCACGATTGAGAAGTGGTGCGAATTCTATGGCGTTGGTGGTATAGTGGTGAGCATAGCTGCCTTCCAAGCAGTTGACCCGGGTTCGATTCCCGGCCAACGCATTGTTTCTCTTGTTTTGAAGTATTCTTGTTAACACTCTCTCCAGAGGCCAATGGTTGTGCGGTCAGGCTCAAAAAGAGTGCGGCCAGGAGGTATGCAGCTGCAAAGTCTGTGCAAGAGAGCCTCCAAGTTGAAGCATGCAAGGTTATCGGACACTCAAAAGCATCCTTCGAGCCGGAATCGAACCAGCGACATAAGGATTGCTAACTAGCTACTACAGTCCTCCGCTCTACCAGCTGAGCTATCGAAGGTTTAGCCAGATATGCGTGCAGCTGCTTCCTAGGTTTTTGTGTCAGTGCCAACTAAAAAGAAGTTGGCCCTTCATTTGAAGGTAGTGCCAAGTGGAAGTTTTGGAGGATGCGGGCATCGATCCCGCTACCTCTCGCATGCTAAGCGAGCGCTCTACCATTTGAGCTAATCCCCCTCTACGGTTGCTGGCTTCTGGCACTCGGGTCACACCGCAGTCATGTTATTATGCCTAAACCAAGCTTTGACCATGGGAGAAGAAAGGTTTCTTTTTTTTTTTTTTAAGTGTGGATTTTTTGGTGCCTTGAAATATAAAGGACAGTGGAGTTTGCTGGGCTTTGGGTGGCCTGAAAGAACGAGACAGTGAATTTTTGGGGTACCTTTTTCCTGGGAGCATGAAAAATACAAAACTCTGCGCCTAGCAGAGGATGGTTTCGATCCATCGACCTCTGGGTTATGGGCCCAGCACGCTCCCGCTGCGCCACTCTGCTGCTGCTTAAACCTCTCTTACGAGAAGCCACATTACCGTCTGACTGTTGTCAAGCCACTAACGAAGCAGAAGAGTTGGCTTTAGTCACACTAGGGGTGAGAGTTGCATTTTCACGATTGAGAAGTGGTGCGAATTCTATGGCGTTGGTGGTATAGTGGTGAGCATAGCTGCCTTCCAAGCAGTTGACCCGGGTTCGATTCCCGGCCAACGCATTGTTTCTCTTGTTTTGAAGTATTCTTGTTAACACTCTCTCCAGAGGCCAATGGTTGTGCGGTCAGGCTCAAAAAGAGTGCGGCCAGGAGGTATGCAGCTGCAAAGTCTGTGCAAGAGAGCCTCCAAGTTGAAGCATGCAAGGTTATCGGACACTCAAAAGCATCCTTCGAGCCGGAATCGAACCAGCGACATAAGGATTGCTAACTAGCTACTACAGTCCTCCGCTCTACCAGCTGAGCTATCGAAGGTTTAGCCAGATATGCGTGCAGCTGCTTCCTAGGTTTTTGTGTCAGTGCCAACTAAAAAGAAGTTGGCCCTTCATTTGAAGGTAGTGCCAAGTGGAAGTTTTGGAGGATGCGGGCATCGATCCCGCTACCTCTCGCATGCTAAGCGAGCGCTCTACCATTTGAGCTAATCCCCCTCTACGGTTGCTGGCTTCTGGCACTCGGGTCACACCGCAGTCATGTTATTATGCCTAAACCAAGCTTTGACCATGGGAGAAGAAAGGTTTCTTTTTTTTTTTTTTAAGTGTGGATTTTTTGGTGCCTTGAAATATAAAGGACAGTGGAGTTTGCTGGGCTTTGGGTGGCCTGAAAGAACGAGACAGTGAATTTTTGGGGTACCTTTTTCCTGGGAGCATGAAAAATACAAAACTCTGCGCCTAGCAGAGGATGGTTTCGATCCATCGACCTCTGGGTTATGGGCCCAGCACGCTCCTGCTGCGCCACTCTGCTGCTGCTTAAACCTCTCTTACGAGAAGCCACATTACCGTCTGACTGTTGTCAAGCCACTAACGAAGCAGAAGAGTTGGCTTTAGTCACACTAGGGGTGAGAGTTGCATTTTCACGATTGAGAAGTGGTGCGAATTCTATGGCGTTGGTGGTATAGTGGTGAGCATAGCTGCCTTCCAAGCAGTTGACCCGGGTTCGATTCCCGGCCAACGCATTGTTTCTCTTGTTTTGAAGTATTCTTGTTAACTCTCTCTCCAGAGGCCAATGGTTGTGCGGTCAGGCTCAAAAAGAGTGCGGCCAGGAGGTATGCAGCTGCAAAGTCTGTGCAAGAGAGCCTCCAAGTTGAAGCATGCAAGGTTATCGGACACTCAAAAGCATCCTTCGAGCCGGAATCGAACCAGCGACCTAAGGATTGCTAACTAGCTACTACAGTCCTCCGCTCTACCAGCTGAGCTATCGAAGGTTTAGCCAGATATGCGTGCAGCTGCTTCCTAGGTTTTTGTGTCAGTGCCAACTAAAAAGAAGTTGGCCCTTCATTTGAAGGTAGTGCCAAGTGGAAGTTTTGGAGGATGCGGGCATCGATCCCGCTACCTCTCGCATGCTAAGCGAGCGCTCTACCATTTGAGCTAATCCCCCTCTACGGTTGCTGGCTTCTGGCACTCGGGTCACACCGCAGTCATGTTATTATGCCTAAACCAAGCTTTGACCATGGGAGAAGAAAGGTTTCTTTTTTTTTTTTTTAAGTGTGGATTTTTTGGTGCCTTGAAATATAAAGGACAGTGGAGTTTGCTGGGCTTTGGGTGGCCTGAAAGAACGAGACAGTGAATTTTTGGGGTACCTTTTTCCTGGGAGCATGAAAAATACAAAACTCTGCGCCTAGCAGAGGATGGTTTCGATCCATCGACCTCTGGGTTATGGGCCCAGCACGCTCCCGCTGCGCCACTCTGCTGCTGCTTAAACCTCTCTTACGAGAAGCCACATTACCGTCTGACTGTTGTCAAGCCACTAACGAAGCAGAAGAGTTGGCTTTAGTCACACTAGGGGTGAGAGTTGCATTTTCACGATTGAGAAGTGGTGCGAATTCTATGGCGTTGGTGGTATAGTGGTGAGCATAGCTGCCTTCCAAGCAGTTGACCCGGGTTCGATTCCCGGCCAACGCATTGTTTCTCTTGTTTTGAAGTATTCTTGTTAACACTCTCTCCAGAGGCCAATGGTTGTGCGGTCAGGCTCAAAAAGAGTGCGGCCAGGAGGTATGCAGCTGCAAAGTCTGTGCAAGAGAGCCTCCAAGTTGAAGCATGCAAGGTTATCGGACACTCAAAAGCATCCTTCGAGCCGGAATCGAACCAGCGACCTAAGGATTGCTAACTAGCTACTACAGTCCTCCGCTCTACCAGCTGAGCTATCGAAGGTTTAGCCAGATATGCGTGCAGCTGCTTCCTAGGTTTTTGTGTCAGTGCCAACTAAAAAGAAGTTGGCCCTTCATTTGAAGGTAGTGCCAAGTGGAAGTTTTGGAGGATGCGGGCATCGATCCCGCTACCTCTCGCATGCTAAGCGAGCGCTCTACCATTTGAGCTAATCCCCCTCTACGGTTGCTGGCTTCTGGCACTCGGGTCACACCGCAGTCATGTTATTATGCCTAAACCAAGCTTTGACCATGGGAGAAGAAAGGTTTCTTTTTTTTTTTTTTAAGTGTGGATTTTTTGGTGCCTTGAAATATAAAGGACAGTGGAGTTTGCTGGGCTTTGGGTGGCCTGAAAGAACGAGACAGTGAATTTTTGGGGTACCTTTTTCCTGGGAGCATGAAAAATACAAAACTCTGCGCCTAGCAGAGGATGGTTTCGATCCATCGACCTCTGGGTTATGGGCCCAGCACGCTCCCGCTGCGCCACTCTGCTGCTGCTTAAACCTCTCTTACGAGAAGCCACATTACCGTCTGACTGTTGTCAAGCCACTAACGAAGCAGAAGAGTTGGCTTTAGTCACACTAGGGGTGAGAGTTGCATTTTCACGATTGAGAAGTGGTGCGAATTCTATGGCGTTGGTGGTATAGTGGTGAGCATAGCTGCCTTCCAAGCAGTTGACCCGGGTTCGATTCCCGGCCAACGCATTGTTTCTCTTGTTTTGAAGTATTCTTGTTAACACTCTCTCCAGAGGCCAATGGTTGTGCGGTCAGGCTCAAAAAGAGTGCGGCCAGGAGGTATGCAGCTGCAAAGTCTGTGCAAGAGAGCCTCCAAGTTGAAGCATGCAAGGTTATCGGACACTCAAAAGCATCCTTCGAGCCGGAATCGAACCAGCGACATAAGGATTGCTAACTAGCTACTACAGTCCTCCGCTCTACCAGCTGAGCTATCGAAGGTTTAGCCAGATATGCGTGCAGCTGCTTCCTAGGTTTTTGTGTCAGTGCCAACTAAAAAGAAGTTGGCCCTTCATTTGAAGGTAGTGCCAAGTGGAAGTTTTGGAGGATGCGGGCATCGATCCCGCTACCTCTCGCATGCTAAGCGAGCGCTCTACCATTTGAGCTAATCCCCCTCTACGGTTGCTGGCTTCTGGCACTCGGGTCACACCGCAGTCATGTTATTATGCCTAAACCAAGCTTTGACCATGGGAGAAGAAAGGTTTCTTTTTTTTTTTTTTAAGTGTGGATTTTTTGGTGCCTTGAAATATAAAGGACAGTGGAGTTTGCTGGGCTTTGGGTGGCCTGAAAGAACGAGACAGTGAATTTTTGGGGTACCTTTTTCCTGGGAGCATGAAAAATACAAAACTCTGCGCCTAGCAGAGGATGGTTTCGATCCATCGACCTCTGGGTTATGGGCCCAGCACGCTCCTGCTGCGCCACTCTGCTGCTGCTTAAACCTCTCTTACGAGAAGCCACATTACCGTCTGACTGTTGTCAAGCCACTAACGAAGCAGAAGAGTTGGCTTTAGTCACACTAGGGGTGAGAGTTGCATTTTCACGATTGAGAAGTGGTGCGAATTCTATGGCGTTGGTGGTATAGTGGTGAGCATAGCTGCCTTCCAAGCAGTTGACCCGGGTTCGATTCCCGGCCAACGCATTGTTTCTCTTGTTTTGAAGTATTCTTGTTAACTCTCTCTCCAGAGGCCAATGGTTGTGCGGTCAGGCTCAAAAAGAGTGCGGCCAGGAGGTATGCAGCTGCAAAGTCTGTGCAAGAGAGCCTCCAAGTTGAAGCATGCAAGGTTATCGGACACTCAAAAGCATCCTTCGAGCCGGAATCGAACCAGCGACCTAAGGATTGCTAACTAGCTACTACAGTCCTCCGCTCTACCAGCTGAGCTATCGAAGGTTTAGCCAGATATGCGTGCAGCTGCTTCCTAGGTTTTTGTGTCAGTGCCAACTAAAAAGAAGTTGGCCCTTCATTTGAAGGTAGTGCCAAGTGGAAGTTTTGGAGGATGCGGGCATCGATCCCGCTACCTCTCGCATGCTAAGCGAGCGCTCTACCATTTGAGCTAATCCCCCTCTACGGTTGCTGGCTTCTGGCACTCGGGTCACACCGCAGTCATGTTATTATGCCTAAACCAAGCTTTGACCATGGGAGAAGAAAGGTTTCTTTTTTTTTTTTTTAAGTGTGGATTTTTTGGTGCCTTGAAATATAAAGGACAGTGGAGTTTGCTGGGCTTTGGGTGGCCTGAAAGAACGAGACAGTGAATTTTTGGGGTACCTTTTTCCTGGGAGCATGAAAAATACAAAACTCTGCGCCTAGCAGAGGATGGTTTCGATCCATCGACCTCTGGGTTATGGGCCCAGCACGCTCCCGCTGCGCCACTCTGCTGCTGCTTAAACCTCTCTTACGAGAAGCCACATTACCGTCTGACTGTTGTCAAGCCACTAACGAAGCAGAAGAGTTGGCTTTAGTCACACTAGGGGTGAGAGTTGCATTTTCACGATTGAGAAGTGGTGCGAATTCTATGGCGTTGGTGGTATAGTGGTGAGCATAGCTGCCTTCCAAGCAGTTGACCCGGGTTCGATTCCCGGCCAACGCATTGTTTCTCTTGTTTTGAAGTATTCTTGTTAACACTCTCTCCAGAGGCCAATGGTTGTGCGGTCAGGCTCAAAAAGAGTGCGGCCAGGAGGTATGCAGCTGCAAAGTCTGTGCAAGAGAGCCTCCAAGTTGAAGCATGCAAGGTTATCGGACACTCAAAAGCATCCTTCGAGCCGGAATCGAACCAGCGACCTAAGGATTGCTAACTAGCTACTACAGTCCTCCGCTCTACCAGCTGAGCTATCGAAGGTTTAGCCAGATATGCGTGCAGCTGCTTCCTAGGTTTTTGTGTCAGTGCCAACTAAAAAGAAGTTGGCCCTTCATTTGAAGGTAGTGCCAAGTGGAAGTTTTGGAGGATGCGGGCATCGATCCCGCTACCTCTCGCATGCTAAGCGAGCGCTCTACCATTTGAGCTAATCCCCCTCTACGGTTGCTGGCTTCTGGCACTCGGGTCACACCGCAGTCATGTTATTATGCCTAAACCAAGCTTTGACCATGGGAGAAGAAAGGTTTCTTTTTTTTTTTTTTAAGTGTGGATTTTTTGGTGCCTTGAAATATAAAGGACAGTGGAGTTTGCTGGGCTTTGGGTGGCCTGAAAGAACGAGACAGTGAATTTTTGGGGTACCTTTTTCCTGGGAGCATGAAAAATACAAAACTCTGCGCCTAGCAGAGGATGGTTTCGATCCATCGACCTCTGGGTTATGGGCCCAGCACGCTCCCGCTGCGCCACTCTGCTGCTGCTTAAACCTCTCTTACGAGAAGCCACATTACCTTCTGACTGTTGTCAAGCCACTAACGAAGCAGAAGAGTTGGCTTTAGTCACACTAGGGGTGAGAGTTGCATTTTCACGATTGAGAAGTGGTGCGAATTCTATGGCGTTGGTGGTATAGTGGTGAGCATAGCTGCCTTCCAAGCAGTTGACCCGGGTTCGATTCCCGGCCAACGCATTGTTTCTCTTGTTTTGAAGTATTCTTGTTAACACTCTCTCCAGAGGCCAATGGTTGTGCGGTCAGGCTCAAAAAGAGTGCGGCCAGGAGGTATGCAGCTGCAAAGTCTGTGCAAGAGAGCCTCCAAGTTGAAGCATGCAAGGTTATCGGACACTCAAAAGCATCCTTCGAGCCGGAATCGAACCAGCGACCTAAGGATTGCTAACTAGCTACTACAGTCCTCCGCTCTACCAGCTGAGCTATCGAAGGTTTAGCCAGATATGCGTGCAGCTGCTTCCTAGGTTTTTGTGTCAGTGCCAACTAAAAAGAAGTTGGCCCTTCATTTGAAGGTAGTGCCAAGTGGAAGTTTTGGAGGATGCGGGCATCGATCCCGCTACCTCTCGCATGCTAAGCGAGCGCTCTACCATTTGAGCTAATCCCCCTCTACGGTTGCTGGCTTCTGGCACTCGGGTCACACCGCAGTCATGTTATTATGCCTAAACCAAGCTTTGACCATGGGAGAAGAAAGGTTTCTTTTTTTTTTTTTAAGTGTGGATTTTTTGGTGCCTTGAAATATAAAGGACAGTGGAGTTTGCTGGGCTTTGGGTGGCCTGAAAGAACGAGACAGTGAATTTTTGGGGTACCTTTTTCCTGGGAGCATGAAAAATACAAAACTCTGCGCCTAGCAGAGGATGGTTTCGATCCATCGACCTCTGGGTTATGGGCCCAGCACGCTCCCGCTGCGCCACTCTGCTGCTGCTTAAACCTCTCTTACGAGAAGCCACATTACCGTCTGACTGTTGTCAAGCCACTAACGAAGCAGAAGAGTTGGCTTTAGTCACACTAGGGGTGAGAGTTGCATTTTCACGATTGAGAAGTGGTGCGAATTCTATGGCGTTGGTGGTATAGTGGTGAGCATAGCTGCCTTCCAAGCAGTTGACCCGGGTTCGATTCCCGGCCAACGCATTGTTTCTCTTGTTTTGAAGTATTCTTGTTAACACTCTCTCCAGAGGCCAATGGTTGTGCGGTCAGGCTCAAAAAGAGCGCGGCCAGGAGGTATGCAGCTGCAAAGTCTGTGCAAGAGAGCCTCCAAGTTGAAGCATGCAAGGTTATCGGACACTCAAAAGCATCCTTCGAGCCGGAATCGAACCAGCGACCTAAGGATTGCTAACTAGCTACTACAGTCCTCCGCTCTACCAGCTGAGCTATCGAAGGTTTAGCCAGATATGCGTGCAGCTGCTTCCTAGGTTTTTGTGTCAGTGCCAACTAAAAAGAAGTTGGCCCTTCATTTGAAGGTAGTGCCAAGTGGAAGTTTTGGAGGATGCGGGCATCGATCCCGCTACCTCTCGCATGCTAAGCGAGCGCTCTACCATTTGAGCTAATCCCCCTCTACGGTTGCTGGCTTCTGGCACTCGGGTCACACCGCAGTCATGTTATTATGCCTAAACCAAGCTTTGACCATGGGAGAAGAAAGGTTTCTTTTTTTTTTTTTTAAGTGTGGATTTTTTGGTGCCTTGAAATATAAAGGACAGTGGAGTTTGCTGGGCTTTGGGTGGCCTGAAAGAACGAGACAGTGAATTTTTGGGGTACCTTTTTCCTGGGAGCATGAAAAATACAAAACTCTGCGCCTAGCAGAGGATGGTTTCGATCCATCGACCTCTGGGTTATGGGCCCAGCACGCTCCCGCTGCGCCACTCTGCTGCTGCTTAAACCTCTCTTACGAGAAGCCACATTACCTTCTGACTGTTGTCAAGCCACTAACGAAGCAGAAGAGTTGGCTTTAGTCACACTAGGGGTGAGAGTTGCATTTTCACGATTGAGAAGTGGTGCGAATTCTATGGCGTTGGTGGTATAGTGGTGAGCATAGCTGCCTTCCAAGCAGTTGACCCGGGTTCGATTCCCGGCCAACGCATTGTTTCTCTTGTTTTGAAGTATTCTTGTTAACACTCTCTCCAGAGGCCAATGGTTGTGCGGTCAGGCTCAAAAAGAGTGCGGCCAGGAGGTATGCAGCTGCAAAGTCTGTGCAAGAGAGCCTCCAAGTTGAAGCATGCAAGGTTATCGGACACTCAAAAGCATCCTTCGAGCCGGAATCGAACCAGCGACCTAAGGATTGCTAACTAGCTACTACAGTCCTCCGCTCTACCAGCTGAGCTATCGAAGGTTTAGCCAGATATGCGTGCAGCTGCTTCCTAGGTTTTTGTGTCAGTGCCAACTAAAAAGAAGTTGGCCCTTCATTTGAAGGTAGTGCCAAGTGGAAGTTTTGGAGGATGCGGGCATCGATCCCGCTACCTCTCGCATGCTAAGCGAGCGCTCTACCATTTGAGCTAATCCCCCTCTACGGTTGCTGGCTTCTGGCACTCGGGTCACACCGCAGTCATGTTATTATGCCTAAACCAAGCTTTGACCATGGGAGAAGAAAGGTTTCTTTTTTTTTTTTTTAAGTGTGGATTTTTTGGTGCCTTGAAATATAAAGGACAGTGGAGTTTGCTGGGCTTTGGGTGGCCTGAAAGAACGAGACAGTGAATTTTTGGGGTACCTTTTTCCTGGGAGCATGAAAAATACAAAACTCTGCGCCTAGCAGAGGATGGTTTCGATCCATCGACCTCTGGGTTATGGGCCCAGCACGCTCCCGCTGCGCCACTCTGCTGCTGCTTAAACCTCTCTTACGAGAAGCCACATTACCTTCTGACTGTTGTCAAGCCACTAACGAAGCAGAAGAGTTGGCTTTAGTCACACTAGGGGTGAGAGTTGCATTTTCACGATTGAGAAGTGGTGCGAATTCTATGGCGTTGGTGGTATAGTGGTGAGCATAGCTGCCTTCCAAGCAGTTGACCCGGGTTCGATTCCCGGCCAACGCATTGTTTCTCTTGTTTTGAAGTATTCTTGTTAACACTCTCTCCAGAGGCCAATGGTTGTGCGGTCAGGCTCAAAAAGAGTGCGGCCAGGAGGTATGCAGCTGCAAAGTCTGTGCAAGAGAGCCTCCAAGTTGAAGCATGCAAGGTTATCGGACACTCAAAAGCATCCTTCGAGCCGGAATCGAACCAGCGACCTAAGGATTGCTAACTAGCTACTACAGTCCTCCGCTCTACCAGCTGAGCTATCGAAGGTTTAGCCAGATATGCGTGCAGCTGCTTCCTAGGTTTTTGTGTCAGTGCCAACTAAAAAGAAGTTGGCCCTTCATTTGAAGGTAGTGCCAAGTGGAAGTTTTGGAGGATGCGGGCATCGATCCCGCTACCTCTCGCATGCTAAGCGAGCGCTCTACCATTTGAGCTAATCCCCCTCTACGGTTGCTGGCTTCTGGCACTCGGGTCACACCGCAGTCATGTTATTATGCCTAAACCAAGCTTTGACCATGGGAGAAGAAAGGTTTCTTTTTTTTTTTTTTAAGTGTGGATTTTTTGGTGCCTTGAAATATAAAGGACAGTGGAGTTTGCTGGGCTTTGGGTGGCCTGAAAGAACGAGACAGTGAATTTTTGGGGTACCTTTTTCCTGGGAGCATGAAAAATACAAAACTCTGCGCCTAGCAGAGGATGGTTTCGATCCATCGACCTCTGGGTTATGGGCCCAGCACGCTCCCGCTGCGCCACTCTGCTGCTGCTTAAACCTCTCTTACGAGAAGCCACATTACCGTCTGACTGTTGTCAAGCCACTAACGAAGCAGAAGAGTTGGCTTTAGTCACACTAGGGGTGAGAGTTGCATTTTCACGATTGAGAAGTGGTGCGAATTCTATGGCGTTGGTGGTATAGTGGTGAGCATAGCTGCCTTCCAAGCAGTTGACCCGGGTTCGATTCCCGGCCAACGCATTGTTTCTCTTGTTTTGAAGTATTCTTGTTAACACTCTCTCCAGAGGCCAATGGTTGTGCGGTCAGGCTCAAAAAGAGTGCGGCCAGGAGGTATGCAGCTGCAAAGTCTGTGCAAGAGAGCCTCCAAGTTGAAGCATGCAAGGTTATCGGACACTCAAAAGCATCCTTCGAGCCGGAATCGAACCAGCGACCTAAGGATTGCTAACTAGCTACTACAGTCCTCCGCTCTACCAGCTGAGCTATCGAAGGTTTAGCCAGATATGCGTGCAGCTGCTTCCTAGGTTTTTGTGTCAGTGCCAACTAAAAAGAAGTTGGCCCTTCATTTGAAGGTAGTGCCAAGTGGAAGTTTTGGAGGATGCGGGCATCGATCCCGCTACCTCTCGCATGCTAAGCGAGCGCTCTACCATTTGAGCTAATCCCCCTCTACGGTTGCTGGCTTCTGGCACTCGGGTCACACCGCAGTCATGTTATTATGCCTAAACCAAGCTTTGACCATGGGAGAAGAAAGGTTTCTTTTTTTTTTTTTTAAGTGTGGATTTTTTGGTGCCTTGAAATATAAAGGACAGTGGAGTTTGCTGGGCTTTGGGTGGCCTGAAAGAACGAGACAGTGAATTTTTGGGGTACCTTTTTCCTGGGAGCATGAAAAATACAAAACTCTGCGCCTAGCAGAGGATGGTTTCGATCCATCGACCTCTGGGTTATGGGCCCAGCACGCTCCCGCTGCGCCACTCTGCTGCTGCTTAAACCTCTCTTACGAGAAGCCACATTACCTTCTGACTGTTGTCAAGCCACTAACGAAGCAGAAGAGTTGGCTTTAGTCACACTAGGGGTGAGAGTTGCATTTTCACGATTGAGAAGTGGTGCGAATTCTATGGCGTTGGTGGTATAGTGGTGAGCATAGCTGCCTTCCAAGCAGTTGACCCGGGTTCGATTCCCGGCCAACGCATTGTTTCTCTTCTTTTGAAGTATTCTTGTTAACACTCTCTCCAGAGGCCAATGGTTGTGCGGTCAGGCTCAAAAAGAGTGCGGCCAGGAGGTATGCAGCTGCAAAGTCTGTGCAAGAGAGCCTCCAAGTTGAAGCATGCAAGGTTATCGGACACTCAAAAGCATCCTTCGAGCCGGAATCGAACCAGCGACCTAAGGATTGCTAACTAGCTACTACAGTCCTCCGCTCTACCAGCTGAGCTATCGAAGGTTTAGCCAGATATGCGTGCAGCTGCTTCCTAGGTTTTTGTGTCAGTGCCAACTAAAAAGAAGTTGGCCCTTCATTTGAAGGTAGTGCCAAGTGGAAGTTTTGGAGGATGCGGGCATCGATCCCGCTACCTCTCGCATGCTAAGCGAGCGCTCTACCATTTGAGCTAATCCCCCTCTACGGTTGCTGGCTTCTGGCACTCGGGTCACACCGCAGTCATGTTATTATGCCTAAACCAAGCTTTGACCATGGGAGAAGAAAGGTTTCTTTTTTTTTTTTTTAAGTGTGGATTTTTTGGTGCCTTGAAATATAAAGGACAGTGGAGTTTGCTGGGCTTTGGGTGGCCTGAAAGAACGAGACAGTGAATTTTTGGGGTACCTTTTTCCTGGGAGCATGAAAAATACAAAACTCTGCGCCTAGCAGAGGATGGTTTCGATCCATCGACCTCTGGGTTATGGGCCCAGCACGCTCCCGCTGCGCCACTCTGCTGCTGCTTAAACCTCTCTTACGAGAAGCCACATTACCGTCTGACTGTTGTCAAGCCACTAACGAAGCAGAAGAGTTGGCTTTAGTCACACTAGGGGTGAGAGTTGCATTTTCACGATTGAGAAGTGGTGCGAATTCTATGGCGTTGGTGGTATAGTGGTGAGCATAGCTGCCTTCCAAGCAGTTGACCCGGGTTCGATTCCCGGCCAACGCATTGTTTCTCTTGTTTTGAAGTATTCTTGTTAACACTCTCTCCAGAGGCCAATGGTTGTGCGGTCAGGCTCAAAAAGAGTGCGGCCAGGAGGTATGCAGCTGCAAAGTCTGTGCAAGAGAGCCTCCAAGTTGAAGCATGCAAGGTTATCGGACACTCAAAAGCATCCTTCGAGCCGGAATCGAACCAGCGACCTAAGGATTGCTAACTAGCTACTACAGTCCTCCGCTCTACCAGCTGAGCTATCGAAGGTTTAGCCAGATATGCGTGCAGCTGCTTCCTAGGTTTTTGTGTCAGTGCCAACTAAAAAGAAGTTGGCCCTTCATTTGAAGGTAGTGCCAAGTGGAAGTTTTGGAGGATGCGGGCATCGATCCCGCTACCTCTCGCATGCTAAGCGAGCGCTCTACCATTTGAGCTAATCCCCCTCTACGGTTGCTGGCTTCTGGCACTCGGGTCACACCGCAGTCATGTTATTATGCCTAAACCAAGCTTTGACCATGGGAGAAGAAAGGTTTCTTTTTTTTTTTTTTAAGTGTGGATTTTTTGGTGCCTTGAAATATAAAGGACAGTGGAGTTTGCTGGGCTTTGGGTGGCCTGAAAGAACGAGACAGTGAATTTTTGGGGTACCTTTTTCCTGGGAGCATGAAAAATACAAAACTCTGCGCCTAGCAGAGGATGGTTTCGATCCATCGACCTCTGGGTTATGGGCCCAGCACGCTCCCGCTGCGCCACTCTGCTGCTGCTTAAACCTCTCTTACGAGAAGCCACATTACCTTCTGACTGTTGTCAAGCCACTAACGAAGCAGAAGAGTTGGCTTTAGTCACACTAGGGGTGAGAGTTGCATTTTCACGATTGAGAAGTGGTGCGAATTCTATGGCGTTGGTGGTATAGTGGTGAGCATAGCTGCCTTCCAAGCAGTTGACCCGGGTTCGATTCCCGGCCAACGCATTGTTTCTCTTGTTTTGAAGTATTCTTGTTAACACTCTCTCCAGAGGCCAATGGTTGTGCGGTCAGGCTCAAAAAGAGTGCGGCCAGGAGGTATGCAGCTGCAAAGTCTGTGCAAGAGAGCCTCCAAGTTGAAGCATGCAAGGTTATCGGACACTCAAAAGCATCCTTCGAGCCGGAATCGAACCAGCGACCTAAGGATTGCTAACTAGCTACTACAGTCCTCCGCTCTACCAGCTGAGCTATCGAAGGTTTAGCCAGATATGCGTGCAGCTGCTTCCTAGGTTTTTGTGTCAGTGCCAACTAAAAAGAAGTTGGCCCTTCATTTGAAGGTAGTGCCAAGTGGAAGTTTTGGAGGATGCGGGCATCGATCCCGCTACCTCTCGCATGCTAAGCGAGCGCTCTACCATTTGAGCTAATCCCCCTCTACGGTTGCTGGCTTCTGGCACTCGGGTCACACCGCAGTCATGTTATTATGCCTAAACCAAGCTTTGACCATGGGAGAAGAAAGGTTTCTTTTTTTTTTTTTTAAGTGTGGATTTTTTGGTGCCTTGAAATATAAAGGACAGTGGAGTTTGCTGGGCTTTGGGTGGCCTGAAAGAACGAGACAGTGAATTTTTGGGGTACCTTTTTCCTGGGAGCATGAAAAATACAAAACTCTGCGCCTAGCAGAGGATGGTTTCGATCCATCGACCTCTGGGTTATGGGCCCAGCACGCTCCCGCTGCGCCACTCTGCTGCTGCTTAAACCTCTCTTACGAGAAGCCACATTACCTTCTGACTGTTGTCAAGCCACTAACGAAGCAGAAGAGTTGGCTTTAGTCACACTAGGGGTGAGAGTTGCATTTTCACGATTGAGAAGTGGTGCGAATTCTATGGCGTTGGTGGTATAGTGGTGAGCATAGCTGCCTTCCAAGCAGTTGACCCGGGTTCGATTCCCGGCCAACGCATTGTTTCTCTTGTTTTGAAGTATTCTTGTTAACACTCTCTCCAGAGGCCAATGGTTGTGCGGTCAGGCTCAAAAAGAGTGCGGCCAGGAGGTATGCAGCTGCAAAGTCTGTGCAAGAGAGCCTCCAAGTTGAAGCATGCAAGGTTATCGGACACTCAAAAGCATCCTTCGAGCCGGAATCGAACCAGCGACCTAAGGATTGCTAACTAGCTACTACAGTCCTCCGCTCTACCAGCTGAGCTATCGAAGGTTTAGCCAGATATGCGTGCAGCTGCTTCCTAGGTTTTTGTGTCAGTGCCAACTAAAAAGAAGTTGGCCCTTCATTTGAAGGTAGTGCCAAGTGGAAGTTTTGGAGGATGCGGGCATCGATCCCGCTACCTCTCGCATGCTAAGCGAGCGCTCTACCATTTGAGCTAATCCCCCTCTACGGTTGCTGGCTTCTGGCACTCGGGTCACACCGCAGTCATGTTATTATGCCTAAACCAAGCTTTGACCATGGGAGAAGAAAGGTTTTTTTTTTTTTTTTTTTTAAGTGTGGATTTTTTGGTGCCTTGAAATATAAAGGACAGTGGAGTTTGCTGGGCTTTGGGTGGCCTGAAAGAACGAGACAGTGAATTTTTGGGGTACCTTTTTCCTGGGAGCATGAAAAATACAAAACTCTGCGCCTAGCAGAGGATGGTTTCGATCCATCGACCTCTGGGTTATGGGCCCAGCACGCTCCCGCTGCGCCACTCTGCTGCTGCTTAAACCTCTCTTACGAGAAGCCACATTACCGTCTGACTGTTGTCAAGCCACTAACGAAGCAGAAGAGTTGGCTTTAGTCACACTAGGGGTGAGAGTTGCATTTTCACGATTGAGAAGTGGTGCGAATTCTATGGCGTTGGTGGTATAGTGGTGAGCATAGCTGCCTTCCAAGCAGTTGACCCGGGTTCGATTCCCGGCCAACGCATTGTTTCTCTTGTTTTGAAGTATTCTTGTTAACACTCTCTCCAGAGGCCAATGGTTGTGCGGTCAGGCTCAAAAAGAGTGCGGCCAGGAGGTATGCAGCTGCAAAGTCTGTGCAAGAGAGCCTCCAAGTTGAAGCATGCAAGGTTATCGGACACTCAAAAGCATCCTTCGAGCCGGAATCGAACCAGCGACCTAAGGATTGCTAACTAGCTACTACAGTCCTCCGCTCTACCAGCTGAGCTATCGAAGGTTTAGCCAGATATGCGTGCAGCTGCTTCCTAGGTTTTTGTGTCAGTGCCAACTAAAAAGAAGTTGGCCCTTCATTTGAAGGTAGTGCCAAGTGGAAGTTTTGGAGGATGCGGGCATCGATCCCGCTACCTCTCGCATGCTAAGCGAGCGCTCTACCATTTGAGCTAATCCCCCTCTACGGTTGCTGGCTTCTGGCACTCGGGTCACACCGCAGTCATGTTATTATGCCTAAACCAAGCTTTGACCATGGGAGAAGAAAGGTTTTTTTTTTTTTTTTTTAAGTGTGGATTTTTTGGTGCCTTGAAATATAAAGGACAGTGGAGTTTGCTGGGCTTTGGGTGGCCTGAAAGAACGAGACAGTGAATTTTTGGGGTACCTTTTTCCTGGGAGCATGAAAAATACAAAACTCTGCGCCTAGCAGAGGATGGTTTCGATCCATCGACCTCTGGGTTATGGGCCCAGCACGCTCCCGCTGCGCCACTCTGCTGCTGCTTAAACCTCTCTTACGAGAAGCCACATTACCGTCTGACTGTTGTCAAGCCACTAACGAAGCAGAAGAGTTGGCTTTAGTCACACTAGGGGTGAGAGTTGCATTTTCACGATTGAGAAGTGGTGCGAATTCTATGGCGTTGGTGGTATAGTGGTGAGCATAGCTGCCTTCCAAGCAGTTGACCCGGGTTCGATTCCCGGCCAACGCATTGTTTCTCTTGTTTTGAAGTATTCTTGTTAACACTCTCTCCAGAGGCCAATGGTTGTGCGGTCAGGCTCAAAAAGAGTGCGGCCAGGAGGTATGCAGCTGCAAAGTCTGTGCAAGAGAGCCTCCAAGTTGAAGCATGCAAGGTTATCGGACACTCAAAAGCATCCTTCGAGCCGGAATCGAACCAGCGACCTAAGGATTGCTAACTAGCTACTACAGTCCTCCGCTCTACCAGCTGAGCTATCGAAGGTTTAGCCAGATATGCGTGCAGCTGCTTCCTAGGTTTTTGTGTCAGTGCCAACTAAAAAGAAGTTGGCCCTTCATTTGAAGGTAGTGCCAAGTGGAAGTTTTGGAGGATGCGGGCATCGATCCCGCTACCTCTCGCATGCTAAGCGAGCGCTCTAGCATTTGAGCTAATCCCCCTCTACGGTTGCTGGCTTCTGGCACTCGGGTCACACCGCAGTCATGTTATCATGCCTAAACCAAGCTTTGACCATGGGAGAAGAAAGGTTTCTTTTTTTTTTTTTTTAAGTGTGGATTTTTTGGTGCCTTGAAATATAAAGGACAGTGGAGTTTGCTGGGCTTTGGGTGGCCTGAAAGAACGAGACAGTGAATTTTTGGGGTACCTTTTTCCTGGGAGCATGAAAAATACAAAACTCTGCGCCTAGCAGAGGATGGTTTCGATCCATCGACCTCTGGGTTATGGGCCCAGCACGCTCCCGCTGCGCCACTCTGCTGCTGCTTAAACCTCTCTTACGAGAAGCCACATTACCGTCTGACTGTTGTCAAGCCACTAACGAAGCAGAAGAGTTGGCTTTAGTCACACTAGGGGTGAGAGTTGCATTTTCACGATTGAGAAGTGGTGCGAATTCTATGGCGTTGGTGGTATAGTGGTGAGCATAGCTGCCTTCCAAGCAGTTGACCCGGGTTCGATTCCCGGCCAACGCATTGTTTCTCTTGTTTTGAAGTATTCTTGTTAACACTCTCTCCAGAGGCCAATGGTTGTGCGGTCAGGCTCAAAAAGAGTGCGGCCAGGAGGTATGCAGCTGCAAAGTCTGTGCAAGAGAGCCTCCAAGTTGAAGCATGCAAGTTTATCGGACACTCAAAAGCATCCTTCGAGCCGGAATCGAACCAGCGACCTAAGGATTGCTAACTAGCTACTACAGTCCTCCGCTCTACCAGCTGAGCTATCGAAGGTTTAGCCAGATATGCGTGCAGCTGCTTCCTAGGTTTTTGTGTCAGTGCCAACTAAAAAGAAGTTGGCCCTTCATTTGAAGGTAGTGCCAAGTGGAAGTTTTGGAGGATGCGGGCATCGATCCCGCTACCTCTCGCATGCTAAGCGAGCGCTCTACCATTTGAGCTAATCCCCCTCTACGGTTGCTGGCTTCTGGCACTCGGGTCACACCGCAGTCATGTTATTATGCCTAAACCAAGCTTTGACCATGGGAGAAGAAAGGTTTCTTTTTTTTTTTTTTAAGTGTGGATTTTTTGGTGCCTTGAAATATAAAGGACAGTGGAGTTTGCTGGGCTTTGGGTGGCCTGAAAGAACGAGACAGTGAATTTTTGGGGTACCTTTTTCCTGGGAGCATGAAAAATACAAAACTCTGCGCCTAGCAGAGGATGGTTTCGATCCATCGACCTCTGGGTTATGGGCCCAGCACGCTCCCGCTGCGCCACTCTGCTGCTGCTTAAACCTCTCTTACGAGAAGCCACATTACCTTCTGACTGTTGTCAAGCCACTAACGAAGCAGAAGAGTTGGCTTTAGTCACACTAGGGGTGAGAGTTGCATTTTCACGATTGAGAAGTGGTGCGAATTCTATGGCGTTGGTGGTATAGTGGTGAGCATAGCTGCCTTCCAAGCAGTTGACCCGGGTTCGATTCCCGGCCAACGCATTGTTTCTCTCGTTTTGAAGTATTCTTGTTAACACTCTCTCCAGAGGCCAATGGTTGTGCGGTCAGGCTCAAAAAGAGTGCGGCCAGGAGGTATGCAGCTGCAAAGTCTGTGCAAGAGAGCCTCCAAGTTGAAGCATGCAAGGTTATCGGACACTCAAAAGCATCCTTCGAGCCGGAATCGAACCAGCGACCTAAGGATTGCTAACTAGCTACTACAGTCCTCCGCTCTACCAGCTGAGCTATCGAAGGTTTAGCCAGATATGCGTGCAGCTGCTTCCTAGGTTTTTGTGTCAGTGCCAACTAAAAAGAAGTTGGCCCTTCATTTGAAGGTAGTGCCAAGTGGAAGTTTTGGAGGATGCGGGCATCGATCCCGCTACCTCTCGCATGCTAAGCGAGCGCTCTACCATTTGAGCTAATCCCCCTCTACGGTTGCTGGCTTCTGGCACTCGGGTCACACCGCAGTCATGTTATTATGCCTAAACCAAGCTTTGACCATGGGAGAAGAAAGGTTTTTTTTTTTTTTTTTTAAGTGTGGATTTTTTGGTGCCTTGAAATATAAAGGACAGTGGAGTTTGCTGGGCTTTGGGTGGCCTGAAAGAACGAGACAGTGAATTTTTGGGGTACCTTTTTCCTGGGAGCATGAAAAATACAAAACTCTGCGCCTAGCAGAGGATGGTTTCGATCCATCGACCTCTGGGTTATGGGCCCAGCACGCTCCCGCTGCGCCACTCTGCTGCTGCTTAAACCTCTCTTACGAGAAGCCACATTACCGTCTGACTGTTGTCAAGCCACTAACGAAGCAGAAGAGTTGGCTTTAGTCACACTAGGGGTGAGAGTTGCATTTTCACGATTGAGAAGTGGTGCGAATTCTATGGCGTTGGTGGTATAGTGGTGAGCATAGCTGCCTTCCAAGCAGTTGACCCGGGTTCGATTCCCGGCCAACGCATTGTTTCTCTTGTTTTGAAGTATTCTTGTTAACACTCTCTCCAGAGGCCAATGGTTGTGCGGTCAGGCTCAAAAAGAGTGCGGCCAGGAGGTATGCAGCTGCAAAGTCTGTGCAAGAGAGCCTCCAAGTTGAAGCATGCAAGGTTATCGGACACTCAAAAGCATCCTTCGAGCCGGAATCGAACCAGCGACCTAAGGATTGCTAACTAGCTACTACAGTCCTCCGCTCTACCAGCTGAGCTATCGAAGGTTTAGCCAGATATGCGTGCAGCTGCTTCCTAGGTTTTTGTGTCAGTGCCAACTAAAAAGAAGTTGGCCCTTCATTTGAAGGTAGTGCCAAGTGGAAGTTTTGGAGGATGCGGGCATCGATCCCGCTACCTCTCGCATGCTAAGCGAGCGCTCTACCATTTGAGCTAATCCCCCTCTACGGTTGCTGGCTTCTGGCACTCGGGTCACACCGCAGTCATGTTATTATGCCTAAACCAAGCTTTGACCATGGGAGAAGAAAGGTTTTTTTTTTTTTTTTTTAAGTGTGGATTTTTTGGTGCCTTGAAATATAAAGGACAGTGGAGTTTGCTGGGCTTTGGGTGGCCTGAAAGAACGAGACAGTGAATTTTTGGGGTACCTTTTTCCTGGGAGCATGAAAAATACAAAACTCTGCGCCTAGCAGAGGATGGTTTCGATCCATCGACCTCTGGGTTATGGGCCCAGCACGCTCCCGCTGCGCCACTCTGCTGCTGCTTAAACCTCTCTTACGAGAAGCCACATTACCGTCTGACTGTTGTCAAGCCACTAACGAAGCAGAAGAGTTGGCTTTAGTCACACTAGGGGTGAGAGTTGCATTTTCACGATTGAGAAGTGGTGCGAATTCTATGGCGTTGGTGGTATAGTGGTGAGCATAGCTGCCTTCCAAGCAGTTGACCCGGGTTCGATTCCCGGCCAACGCATTGTTTCTCTTGTTTTGAAGTATTCTTGTTAACACTCTCTCCAGAGGCCAATGGTTGTGCGGTCAGGCTCAAAAAGAGTGCGGCCAGGAGGTATGCAGCTGCAAAGTCTGTGCAAGAGAGCCTCCAAGTTGAAGCATGCAAGGTTATCGGACACTCAAAAGCATCCTTCGAGCCGGAATCGAACCAGCGACCTAAGGATTGCTAACTAGCTACTACAGTCCTCCGCTCTACCAGCTGAGCTATCGAAGGTTTAGCCAGATATGCGTGCAGCTGCTTCCTAGGTTTTTGTGTCAGTGCCAACTAAAAAGAAGTTGGCCCTTCATTTGAAGGTAGTGCCAAGTGGAAGTTTTGGAGGATGCGGGCATCGATCCCGCTACCTCTCGCATGCTAAGCGAGCGCTCTACCATTTGAGCTAATCCCCCTCTACGGTTGCTGGCTTCTGGCACTCGGGTCACACCGCAGTCATGTTATCATGCCTAAACCAAGCTTTGACCATGGGAGAAGAAAGGTTTCTTTTTTTTTTTTTTTAAGTGTGGATTTTTTGGTGCCTTGAAATATAAAGGACAGTGGAGTTTGCTGGGCTTTGGGTGGCCTGAAAGAACGAGACAGTGAATTTTTGGGGTACCTTTTTCCTGGGAGCATGAAAAATACAAAACTCTGCGCCTAGCAGAGGATGGTTTCGATCCATCGACCTCTGGGTTATGGGCCCAGCACGCTCCCGCTGCGCCACTCTGCTGCTGCTTAAACCTCTCTTACGAGAAGCCACATTACCGTCTGACTGTTGTCAAGCCACTAACGAAGCAGAAGAGTTGGCTTTAGTCACACTAGGGGTGAGAGTTGCATTTTCACGATTGAGAAGTGGTGCGAATTCTATGGCGTTGGTGGTATAGTGGTGAGCATAGCTGCCTTCCAAGCAGTTGACCCGGGTTCGATTCCCGGCCAACGCATTGTTTCTCTTGTTTTGAAGTATTCTTGTTAACACTCTCTCCAGAGGCCAATGGTTGTGCGGTCAGGCTCAAAAAGAGTGCGGCCAGGAGGTATGCAGCTGCAAAGTCTGTGCAAGAGAGCCTCCAAGTTGAAGCATGCAAGGTTATCGGACACTCAAAAGCATCCTTCGAGCCGGAATCGAACCAGCGACCTAAGGATTGCTAACTAGCTACTACAGTCCTCCGCTCTACCAGCTGAGCTATCGAAGGTTTAGCCAGATATGCGTGCAGCTGCTTCCTAGGTTTTTGTGTCAGTGCCAACTAAAAAGAAGTTGGCCCTTCATTTGAAGGTAGTGCCAAGTGGAAGTTTTGGAGGATGCGGGCATCGATCCCGCTACCTCTCGCATGCTAAGCGAGCGCTCTACCATTTGAGCTAATCCCCCTCTACGGTTGCTGGCTTCTGGCACTCGGGTCACACCGCAGTCATGTTATTATGCCTAAACCAAGCTTTGACCATGGGAGAAGAAAGGTTTCTTTTTTTTTTTTTTTTTTTTTTTTTAAGTGTGGATTTTTTGGTGCCTTGAAATATAAAGGACAGTGGAGTTTGCTGGGCTTTGGGTGGCCTGAAAGAACGAGACAGTGAATTTTTGGGGTACCTTTTTCCTGGGAGCATGAAAAATACAAAACTCTGCGCCTAGCAGAGGATGGTTTCGATCCATCGACCTCTGGGTTATGGGCCCAGCACGCTCCCGCTGCGCCACTCTGCTGCTGCTTAAACCTCTCTTACGAGAAGCCACATTACCGTCTGACTGTTGTCAAGCCACTAACGAAGCAGAAGAGTTGGCTTTAGTCACACTAGGGGTGAGAGTTGCATTTTCACGATTGAGAAGTGGTGCGAATTCTATGGCGTTGGTGGTATAGTGGTGAGCATAGCTGCCTTCCAAGCAGTTGACCCGGGTTCGATTCCCGGCCAACGCATTGTTTCTCTTGTTTTGAAGTATTCTTGTTAACACTCTCTCCAGAGGCCAATGGTTGTGCGGTCAGGCTCAAAAAGAGTGCGGCCAGGAGGTATGCAGCTGCAAAGTCTGTGCAAGAGAGCCTCCAAGTTGAAGCATGCAAGGTTATCGGACACTCAAAAGCATCCTTCGAGCCGGAATCGAACCAGCGACCTAAGGATTGCTAACTAGCTACTACAGTCCTCCGCTCTACCAGCTGAGCTATCGAAGGTTTAGCCAGATATGCGTGCAGCTGCTTCCTAGGTTTTTGTGTCAGTGCCAACTAAAAAGAAGTTGGCCCTTCATTTGAAGGTAGTGCCAAGTGGAAGTTTTGGAGGATGCGGGCATCGATCCCGCTACCTCTCGCATGCTAAGCGAGCGCTCTACCATTTGAGCTAATCCCCCTCTACGGTTGCTGGCTTCTGGCACTCGGGTCACACCGCAGTCATGTTATCATGCCTAAACCAAGCTTTGACCATGGGAGAAGAAAGGTTTCTTTTTTTTTTTTTTTAAGTGTGGATTTTTTGGTGCCTTGAAATATAAAGGACAGTGGAGTTTGCTGGGCTTTGGGTGGCCTGAAAGAACGAGACAGTGAATTTTTGGGGTACCTTTTTCCTGGGAGCATGAAAAATACAAAACTCTGCGCCTAGCAGAGGATGGTTTCGATCCATCGACCTCTGGGTTATGGGCCCAGCACGCTCCCGCTGCGCCACTCTGCTGCTGCTTAAACCTCTCTTACGAGAAGCCACATTACCGTCTGACTGTTGTCAAGCCACTAACGAAGCAGAAGAGTTGGCTTTAGTCACACTAGGGGTGAGAGTTGCATTTTCACGATTGAGAAGTGGTGCGAATTCTATGGCGTTGGTGGTATAGTGGTGAGCATAGCTGCCTTCCAAGCAGTTGACCCGGGTTCGATTCCCGGCCAACGCATTGTTTCTCTTGTTTTGAAGTATTCTTGTTAACACTCTCTCCAGAGGCCAATGGTTGTGCGGTCAGGCTCAAAAAGAGTGCGGCCAGGAGGTATGCAGCTGCAAAGTCTGTGCAAGAGAGCCTCCAAGTTGAAGCATGCAAGGTTATCGGACACTCAAAAGCATCCTTCGAGCCGGAATCGAACCAGCGACCTAAGGATTGCTAACTAGCTACTACAGTCCTCCGCTCTACCAGCTGAGCTATCGAAGGTTTAGCCAGATATGCGTGCAGCTGCTTCCTAGGTTTTTGTGTCAGTGCCAACTAAAAAGAAGTTGGCCCTTCATTTGAAGGTAGTGCCAAGTGGAAGTTTTGGAGGATGCGGGCATCGATCCCGCTACCTCTCGCATGCTAAGCGAGCGCTCTACCATTTGAGCTAATCCCCCTCTACGGTTGCTGGCTTCTGGCACTCGGGTCACACCGCAGTCATGTTATTATGCCTAAACCAAGCTTTGACCATGGGAGAAGAAAGGTTTCTTTTTTTTTTTTTTTTTTTTTTTTTTAAGTGTGGATTTTTTGGTGCCTTGAAATATAAAGGACAGTGGAGTTTGCTGGGCTTTGGGTGGCCTGAAAGAACGAGACAGTGAATTTTTGGGGTACCTTTTTCCTGGGAGCATGAAAAATACAAAACTCTGCGCCTAGCAGAGGATGGTTTCGATCCATCGACCTCTGGGTTATGGGCCCAGCACGCTCCCGCTGCGCCACTCTGCTGCTGCTTAAACCTCTCTTACGAGAAGCCACATTACCGTCTGACTGTTGTCAAGCCACTAACGAAGCAGAAGAGTTGGCTTTAGTCACACTAGGGGTGAGAGTTGCATTTTCACGATTGAGAAGTGGTGCGAATTCTATGGCGTTGGTGGTATAGTGGTGAGCATAGCTGCCTTCCAAGCAGTTGACCCGGGTTCGATTCCCGGCCAACGCATTGTTTCTCTTGTTTTGAAGTATTCTTGTTAACACTCTCTCCAGAGGCCAATGGTTGTGCGGTCAGGCTCAAAAAGAGTGCGGCCAGGAGGTATGCAGCTGCAAAGTCTGTGCAAGAGAGCCTCCAAGTTGAAGCATGCAAGGTTATCGGACACTCAAAAGCATCCTTCGAGCCGGAATACGAACCAGCGACCTAAGGATTGCTAACTAGCTACTACAGTCCTCCGCTCTACCAGCTGAGCTATCGAAGGTTTAGCCAGATATGCGTGCAGCTGCTTCCTAGGTTTTTGTGTCAGTGCCAACTAAAAAGAAGTTGGCCCTTCATTTGAAGGTAGTGCCAAGTGGAAGTTTTGGAGGATGCGGGCATCGATCCCGCTACCTCTCGCATGCTAAGCGAGCGCTCTACCATTTGAGCTAATCCCCCTCTACGGTTGCTGGCTTCTGGCACTCGGGTCACACCGCAGTCATGTTATTATGCCTAAACCAAGCTTTGACCATGGGAGAAGAAAGGTTTCTTTTTTTTTTTTTTTTTTTTTTTTTTTAAGTGTGGATTTTTTGGTGCCTTGAAATATAAAGGACAGTGGAGTTTGCTGGGCTTTGGGTGGCCTGAAAGAACGAGACAGTGAATTTTTGGGGTACCTTTTTCCTGGGAGCATGAAAAATACAAAACTCTGCGCCTAGCAGAGGATGGTTTCGATCCATCGACCTCTGGGTTATGGGCCCAGCACGCTCCCGCTGCGCCACTCTGCTGCTGCTTAAACCTCTCTTACGAGAAGCCACATTACCGTCTGACTGTTGTCAAGCCACTAACGAAGCAGAAGAGTTGGCTTTAGTCACACTAGGGGTGAGAGTTGCATTTTCACGATTGAGAAGTGGTGCGAATTCTATGGCGTTGGTGGTATAGTGGTGAGCATAGCTGCCTTCCAAGCAGTTGACCCGGGTTCGATTCCCGGCCAACGCATTGTTTCTCTTGTTTTGAAGTATTCTTGTTAACACTCTCTCCAGAGGCCAATGGTTGTGCGGTCAGGCTCAAAAAGAGTGCGGCCAGGAGGTATGCAGCTGCAAAGTCTGTGCAAGAGAGCCTCCAAGTTGAAGCATGCAAGGTTATCGGACACTCAAAAGCATCCTTCGAGCCGGAATCGAACCAGCGACCTAAGGATTGCTAACTAGCTACTACAGTCCTCCGCTCTACCAGCTGAGCTATCGAAGGTTTAGCCAGATATGCGTGCAGCTGCTTCCTAGGTTTTTGTGTCAGTGCCAACTAAAAAGAAGTTGGCCCTTCATTTGAAGGTAGTGCCAAGTGGAAGTTTTGGAGGATGCGGGCATCGATCCCGCTACCTCTCGCATGCTAAGCGAGCGCTCTACCATTTGAGCTAATCCCCCTCTACGGTTGCTGGCTTCTGGCACTCGGGTCACACCGCAGTCATGTTATTATGCCTAAACCAAGCTTTGACCATGGGAGAAGAAAGGTTTCTTTTTTTTTTTTTTTTTTTTTTTTTTTTAAGTGTGGATTTTTTGGTGCCTTGAAATATAAAGGACAGTGGAGTTTGCTGGGCTTTGGGTGGCCTGAAAGAACGAGACAGTGAATTTTTGGGGTACCTTTTTCCTGGGAGCATGAAAAATACAAAACTCTGCGCCTAGCAGAGGATGGTTTCGATCCATCGACCTCTGGGTTATGGGCCCAGCATGCTCCCGCTGCGCCACTCTGCTGCTGCTTAAACCTCTCTTACGAGAAGCCACATTACCGTCTGACTGTTGTCAAGCCACTAACGAAGCAGAAGAGTTGGCTTTAGTCACACTAGGGGTGAGAGTTGCATTTTCACGATTGAGAAGTGGTGCGAATTCTATGGCGTTGGTGGTATAGTGGTGAGCATAGCTGCCTTCCAAGCAGTTGACCCGGGTTCGATTCCCGGCCAACGCATTGTTTCTCTTGTTTTGAAGTATTCTTGTTAACACTCTCTCCAGAGGCCAATGGTTGTGCGGTCAGGCTCAAAAAGAGTGCGGCCAGGAGGTATGCAGCTGCAAAGTCTGTGCAAGAGAGCCTCCAAGTTGAAGCATGCAAGGTTATCGGACACTCAAAAGCATCCTTCGAGCCGGAATCGAACCAGCGACCTAAGGATTGCTAACTAGCTACTACAGTCCTCCGCTCTACCAGCTGAGCTATCGAAGGTTTAGCCAGATATGCGTGCAGCTGCTTCCTAGGTTTTTGTGTCAGTGCCAACTAAAAAGAAGTTGGCCCTTCATTTGAAGGGCCAAGTGGAAGTTTTGGAGGATGCGGGCATCGATCCCGCTACCTCTCGCATGCTAAGCGAGCGCTCTACCATTTGAGCTAATCCCCCTCTACGGTTGCTGGCTTCTGGCACTCGGGTCACACCGCAGTCATGTTATTATGCCTAAACCAAGCTTTGACCATGGGAGAAGAAAGGTTTCTTTTTTTTTTTTTTTTTTTAAGTGTGGATTTTTTGGTGCCTTGAAATATAAAGGACAGTGGAGTTTGCTGGGCTTTGGGTGGCCTGAAAGAACGAGACAGTGAATTTTTGGGGTACCTTTTTCCTGGGAGCATGAAAAATACAAAACTCTGCGCCTAGCAGAGGATGGTTTCGATCCATCGACCTCTGGGTTATGGGCCCAGCACGCTCCCGCTGCGCCACTCTGCTGCTGCTTAAACCTCTCTTACGAGAAGCCACATTACCGTCTGACTGTTGTCAAGCCACTAACGAAGCAGAAGAGTTGGCTTTAGTCACACTAGGGGTGAGAGTTGCATTTTCACGATTGAGAAGTGGTGCGAATTCTATGGCGTTGGTGGTATAGTGGTGAGCATAGCTGCCTTCCAAGCAGTTGACCCGGGTTCGATTCCCGGCCAACGCATTGTTTCTCTTGTTTTGAAGTATTCTTGTTAACACTCTCTCCAGAGGCCAATGGTTGTGCGGTCAGGCTCAAAAAGAGTGCGGCCAGGAGGTATGCAGCTGCAAAGTCTGTGCAAGAGAGCCTCCAAGTTGAAGCATGCAAGGTTATCGGACACTCAAAAGCATCCTTCGAGCCGGAATCGAACCAGCGACCTAAGGATTGCTAACTAGCTACTACAGTCCTCCGCTCTACCAGCTGAGCTATCGAAGGTTTAGCCAGATATGCGTGCAGCTGCTTCCTAGGTTTTTGTGTCAGTGCCAACTAAAAAGAAGTTGGCCCTTCATTTGAAGGTAGTGCCAAGTGGAAGTTTTGGAGGATGCGGGCATCGATCCCGCTACCTCTCGCATGCTAAGCGAGCGCTCTACCATTTGAGCTAATCCCCCTCTACGGTTGCTGGCTTCTGGCACTCGGGTCACACCGCAGTCATGTTATTATGCCTAAACCAAGCTTTGACCATGGGAGAAGAAAGGTTTCTTTTTTTTTTTTTTTTTTTTTTTTTTTTAAGTGTGGATTTTTTGGTGCCTTGAAATATAAAGGACAGTGGAGTTTGCTGGGCTTTGGGTGGCCTGAAAGAACGAGACAGTGAATTTTTGGGGTACCTTTTTCCTGGGAGCATGAAAAATACAAAACTCTGCGCCTAGCAGAGGATGGTTTCGATCCATCGACCTCTGGGTTATGGGCCCAGCATGCTCCCGCTGCGCCACTCTGCTGCTGCTTAAACCTCTCTTACGAGAAGCCACATTACCGTCTGACTGTTGTCAAGCCACTAACGAAGCAGAAGAGTTGGCTTTAGTCACACTAGGGGTGAGAGTTGCATTTTCACGATTGAGAAGTGGTGCGAATTCTATGGCGTTGGTGGTATAGTGGTGAGCATAGCTGCCTTCCAAGCAGTTGACCCGGGTTCGATTCCCGGCCAACGCATTGTTTCTCTTGTTTTGAAGTATTCTTGTTAACACTCTCTCCAGAGGCCAATGGTTGTGCGGTCAGGCTCAAAAAGAGTGCGGCCAGGAGGTATGCAGCTGCAAAGTCTGTGCAAGAGAGCCTCCAAGTTGAAGCATGCAAGGTTATCGGACACTCAAAAGCATCCTTCGAGCCGGAATCGAACCAGCGACCTAAGGATTGCTAACTAGCTACTACAGTCCTCCGCTCTACCAGCTGAGCTATCGAAGGTTTAGCCAGATATGCGTGCAGCTGCTTCCTAGGTTTTTGTGTCAGTGCCAACTAAAAAGAAGTTGGCCCTTCATTTGAAGGGCCAAGTGGAAGTTTTGGAGGATGCGGGCATCGATCCCGCTACCTCTCGCATGCTAAGCGAGCGCTCTACCATTTGAGCTAATCCCCCTCTACGGTTGCTGGCTTCTGGCACTCGGGTCACACCGCAGTCATGTTATTATGCCTAAACCAAGCTTTGACCATGGGAGAAGAAAGGTTTCTTTTTTTTTTTTTTTTTTTTAAGTGTGGATTTTTTGGTGCCTTGAAATATAAAGGACAGTGGAGTTTGCTGGGCTTTGGGTGGCCTGAAAGAACGAGACAGTGAATTTTTGGGGTACCTTTTTCCTGGGAGCATGAAAAATACAAAACTCTGCGCCTAGCAGAGGATGGTTTCGATCCATCGACCTCTGGGTTATGGGCCCAGCACGCTCCCGCTGCGCCACTCTGCTGCTGCTTAAACCTCTCTTACGAGAAGCCACATTACCGTCTGACTGTTGTCAAGCCACTAACGAAGCAGAAGAGTTGGCTTTAGTCACACTAGGGGTGAGAGTTGCATTTTCACGATTGAGAAGTGGTGCGAATTCTATGGCGTTGGTGGTATAGTGGTGAGCATAGCTGCCTTCCAAGCAGTTGACCCGGGTTCGATTCCCGGCCAACGCATTGTTTCTCTTGTTTTGAAGTATTCTTGTTAACACTCTCTCCAGAGGCCAATGGTTGTGCGGTCAGGCTCAAAAAGAGTGCGGCCAGGAGGTATGCAGCTGCAAAGTCTGTGCAAGAGAGCCTCCAAGTTGAAGCATGCAAGGTTATCGGACACTCAAAAGCATCCTTCGAGCCGGAATCGAACCAGCGACCTAAGGATTGCTAACTAGCTACTACAGTCCTCCGCTCTACCAGCTGAGCTATCGAAGGTTTAGCCAGATATGCGTGCAGCTGCTTCCTAGGTTTTTGTGTCAGTGCCAACTAAAAAGAAGTTGGCCCTTCATTTGAAGGTAGTGCCAAGTGCAAGTTTTGGAGGATGCGGGCATCGATCCCGCTACCTCTCGCATGCTAAGCGAGCGCTCTACCATTTGAGCTAATCCCCCTCTACGGTTGCTGGCTTCTGGCACTCGGGTCACACCGCAGTCATGTTATTATGCCTAAACCAAGCTTTGACCATGGGAGAAGAAAGGTTTCTTTTTTTTTTTTTTTTTTTTAAGTGTGGATTTTTTGGTGCCTTGAAATATAAAGGACAGTGGAGTTTGCTGGGCTTTGGGTGGCCTGAAAGAACGAGACAGTGAATTTTTGGGGTACCTTTTTCCTGGGAGCATGAAAAATACAAAACTCTGCGCCTAGCAGAGGATGGTTTCGATCCATCGACCTCTGGGTTATGGGCCCAGCACGCTCCCGCTGCGCCACTCTGCTGCTGCTTAAACCTCTCTTACGAGAAGCCACATTACCGTCTGACTGTTGTCAAGCCACTAACGAAGCAGAAGAGTTGGCTTTAGTCACACTAGGGGTGAGAGTTGCATTTTCACGATTGAGAAGTGGTGCGAATTCTATGGCGTTGGTGGTATAGTGGTGAGCATAGCTGCCTTCCAAGCAGTTGACCCGGGTTCGATTCCCGGCCAACGCATTGTTTCTCTTGTTTTGAAGTATTCTTGTTAACACTCTCTCCAGAGGCCAATGGTTGTGCGGTCAGGCTCAAAAAGAGTGCGGCCAGGAGGTATGCAGCTGCAAAGTCTGTGCAAGAGAGCCTCCAAGTTGAAGCATGCAAGGTTATCGGACACTCAAAAGCATCCTTCGAGCCGGAATCGAACCAGCGACCTAAGGATTGCTAACTAGCTACTACAGTCCTCCGCTCTACCAGCTGAGCTATCGAAGGTTTAGCCAGATATGCGTGCAGCTGCTTCCTAGGTTTTTGTGTCAGTGCCAACTAAAAAGAAGTTGGCCCTTCATTTGAAGGTAGTGCCAAGTGGAAGTTTTGGAGGATGCGGGCATCGATCCCGCTACCTCTCGCATGCTAAGCGAGCGCTCTACCATTTGAGCTAATCCCCCTCTACGGTTGCTGGCTTCTGGCACTCGGGTCACACCGCAGTCATGTTATTATGCCTAAACCAAGCTTTGACCATGGGAGAAGAAAGGTTTCTTTTTTTTTTTTTTTTTTTAAGTGTGGATTTTTTGGTGCCTTGAAATATAAAGGACAGTGGAGTTTGCTGGGCTTTGGGTGGCCTGAAAGAACGAGACAGTGAATTTTTGGGGTACCTTTTTCCTGGGAGCATGAAAAATACAAAACTCTGCGCCTAGCAGAGGATGGTTTCGATCCATCGACCTCTGGGTTATGGGCCCAGCACGCTCCCGCTGCGCCACTCTGCTGCTGCTTAAACCTCTCTTACGAGAAGCCACATTACCGTCTGACTGTTGTCAAGCCACTAACGAAGCAGAAGAGTTGGCTTTAGTCACACTAGGGGTGAGAGTTGCATTTTCACGATTGAGAAGTGGTGCGAATTCTATGGCGTTGGTGGTATAGTGGTGAGCATAGCTGCCTTCCAAGCAGTTGACCCGGGTTCGATTCCCGGCCAACGCATTGTTTCTCTTGTTTTGAAGTATTCTTGTTAACACTCTCTCCAGAGGCCAATGGTTGTGCGGTCAGGCTCAAAAAGAGTGCGGCCAGGAGGTATGCAGCTGCAAAGTCTGTGCAAGAGAGCCTCCAAGTTGAAGCATGCAAGGTTATCGGACACTCAAAAGCATCCTTCGAGCCGGAATCGAACCAGCGACCTAAGGATTGCTAACTAGCTACTACAGTCCTCCGCTCTACCAGCTGAGCTATCGAAGGTTTAGCCAGATATGCGTGCAGCTGCTTCCTAGGTTTTTGTGTCAGTGCCAACTAAAAAGAAGTTGGCCCTTCATTTGAAGGTAGTGCCAAGTGGAAGTTTTGGAGGATGCGGGCATCGATCCCGCTACCTCTCGCATGCTAAGCGAGCGCTCTACCATTTGAGCTAATCCCCCTCTACGGTTGCTGGCTTCTGGCACTCGGGTCACACCGCAGTCATGTTATTATGCCTAAACCAAGCTTTGACCATGGGAGAAGAAAGGTTTCTTTTTTTTTTTTTTTTTTTTTTTAAGTGTGGATTTTTTGGTGCCTTGAAATATAAAGGACAGTGGAGTTTGCTGGGCTTTGGGTGGCCTGAAAGAACGAGACAGTGAATTTTTGGGGTACCTTTTTCCTGGGAGCATGAAAAATACAAAACTCTGCGCCTAGCAGAGGATGGTTTCGATCCATCGACCTCTGGGTTATGGGCCCAGCACGCTCCCGCTGCGCCACTCTGCTGCTGCTTAAACCTCTCTTACGAGAAGCCACATTACCGTCTGACTGTTGTCAAGCCACTAACGAAGCAGAAGAGTTGGCTTTAGTCACACTAGGGGTGAGAGTTGCATTTTCACGATTGAGAAGTGGTGCGAATTCTATGGCGTTGGTGGTATAGTGGTGAGCATAGCTGCCTTCCAAGCAGTTGACCCGGGTTCGATTCCCGGCCAACGCATTGTTTCTCTTGTTTTGAAGTATTCTTGTTAACACTCTCTCCAGAGGCCAATGGTTGTGCGGTCAGGCTCAAAAAGAGTGCGGCCAGGAGGTATGCAGCTGCAAAGTCTGTGCAAGAGAGCCTCCAAGTTGAAGCATGCAAGGTTATCGGACACTCAAAAGCATCCTTCGAGCCGGAATACGAACCAGCGACCTAAGGATTGCTAACTAGCTACTACAGTCCTCCGCTCTACCAGCTGAGCTATCGAAGGTTTAGCCAGATATGCGTGCAGCTGCTTCCTAGGTTTTTGTGTCAGTGCCAACTAAAAAGAAGTTGGCCCTTCATTTGAAGGTAGTGCCAAGTGGAAGTTTTGGAGGATGCGGGCATCGATCCCGCTACCTCTCGCATGCTAAGCGAGCGCTCTACCATTTGAGCTAATCCCCCTCTACGGTTGCTGGCTTCTGGCACTCGGGTCACACCGCAGTCATGTTATTATGCCTAAACCAAGCTTTGACCATGGGAGAAGAAAGGTTTCTTTTTTTTTTTTTTTTTTTTTTTTTTTAAGTGTGGATTTTTTGGTGCCTTGAAATATAAAGGACAGTGGAGTTTGCTGGGCTTTGGGTGGCCTGAAAGAACGAGACAGTGAATTTTTGGGGTACCTTTTTCCTGGGAGCATGAAAAATACAAAACTCTGCGCCTAGCAGAGGATGGTTTCGATCCATCGACCTCTGGGTTATGGGCCCAGCACGCTCCCGCTGCGCCACTCTGCTGCTGCTTAAACCTCTCTTACGAGAAGCCACATTACCGTCTGACTGTTGTCAAGCCACTAACGAAGCAGAAGAGTTGGCTTTAGTCACACTAGGGGTGAGAGTTGCATTTTCACGATTGAGAAGTGGTGCGAATTCTATGGCGTTGGTGGTATAGTGGTGAGCATAGCTGCCTTCCAAGCAGTTGACCCGGGTTCGATTCCCGGCCAACGCATTGTTTCTCTTGTTTTGAAGTATTCTTGTTAACACTCTCTCCAGAGGCCAATGGTTGTGCGGTCAGGCTCAAAAAGAGTGCGGCCAGGAGGTATGCAGCTGCAAAGTCTGTGCAAGAGAGCCTCCAAGTTGAAGCATGCAAGGTTATCGGACACTCAAAAGCATCCTTCGAGCCGGAATCGAACCAGCGACCTAAGGATTGCTAACTAGCTACTACAGTCCTCCGCTCTACCAGCTGAGCTATCGAAGGTTTAGCCAGATATGCGTGCAGCTGCTTCCTAGGTTTTTGTGTCAGTGCCAACTAAAAAGAAGTTGGCCCTTCATTTGAAGGTAGTGCCAAGTGGAAGTTTTGGAGGATGCGGGCATCGATCCCGCTACCTCTCGCATGCTAAGCGAGCGCTCTACCATTTGAGCTAATCCCCCTCTACGGTTGCTGGCTTCTGGCACTCGGGTCACACCGCAGTCATGTTATTATGCCTAAACCAAGCTTTGACCATGGGAGAAGAAAGGTTTCTTTTTTTTTTTTTTTTTTTTTTTTTTTTTAAGTGTGGATTTTTTGGTGCCTTGAAATATAAAGGACAGTGGAGTTTGCTGGGCTTTGGGTGGCCTGAAAGAACGAGACAGTGAATTTTTGGGGTACCTTTTTCCTGGGAGCATGAAAAATACAAAACTCTGCGCCTAGCAGAGGATGGTTTCGATCCATCGACCTCTGGGTTATGGGCCCAGCATGCTCCCGCTGCGCCACTCTGCTGCTGCTTAAACCTCTCTTACGAGAAGCCACATTACCGTCTGACTGTTGTCAAGCCACTAACGAAGCAGAAGAGTTGGCTTTAGTCACACTAGGGGTGAGAGTTGCATTTTCACGATTGAGAAGTGGTGCGAATTCTATGGCGTTGGTGGTATAGTGGTGAGCATAGCTGCCTTCCAAGCAGTTGACCCGGGTTCGATTCCCGGCCAACGCATTGTTTCTCTTGTTTTGAAGTATTCTTGTTAACACTCTCTCCAGAGGCCAATGGTTGTGCGGTCAGGCTCAAAAAGAGTGCGGCCAGGAGGTATGCAGCTGCAAAGTCTGTGCAAGAGAGCCTCCAAGTTGAAGCATGCAAGGTTATCGGACACTCAAAAGCATCCTTCGAGCCGGAATCGAACCAGCGACCTAAGGATTGCTAACTAGCTACTACAGTCCTCCGCTCTACCAGCTGAGCTATCGAAGGTTTAGCCAGATATGCGTGCAGCTGCTTCCTAGGTTTTTGTGTCAGTGCCAACTAAAAAGAAGTTGGCCCTTCATTTGAAGGGCCAAGTGGAAGTTTTGGAGGATGCGGGCATCGATCCCGCTACCTCTCGCATGCTAAGCGAGCGCTCTACCATTTGAGCTAATCCCCCTCTACGGTTGCTGGCTTCTGGCACTCGGGTCACACCGCAGTCATGTTATTATGCCTAAACCAAGCTTTGACCATGGGAGAAGAAAGGTTTCTTTTTTTTTTTTTTTTTTTAAGTGTGGATTTTTTGGTGCCTTGAAATATAAAGGACAGTGGAGTTTGCTGGGCTTTGGGTGGCCTGAAAGAACGAGACAGTGAATTTTTGGGGTACCTTTTTCCTGGGAGCATGAAAAATACAAAACTCTGCGCCTAGCAGAGGATGGTTTCGATCCATCGACCTCTGGGTTATGGGCCCAGCACGCTCCCGCTGCGCCACTCTGCTGCTGCTTAAACCTCTCTTACGAGAAGCCACATTACCGTCTGACTGTTGTCAAGCCACTAACGAAGCAGAAGAGTTGGCTTTAGTCACACTAGGGGTGAGAGTTGCATTTTCACGATTGAGAAGTGGTGCGAATTCTATGGCGTTGGTGGTATAGTGGTGAGCATAGCTGCCTTCCAAGCAGTTGACCCGGGTTCGATTCCCGGCCAACGCATTGTTTCTCTTGTTTTGAAGTATTCTTGTTAACACTCTCTCCAGAGGCCAATGGTTGTGCGGTCAGGCTCAAAAAGAGTGCGGCCAGGAGGTATGCAGCTGCAAAGTCTGTGCAAGAGAGCCTCCAAGTTGAAGCATGCAAGGTTATCGGACACTCAAAAGCATCCTTCGAGCCGGAATCGAACCAGCGACCTAAGGATTGCTAACTAGCTACTACAGTCCTCCGCTCTACCAGCTGAGCTATCGAAGGTTTAGCCAGATATGCGTGCAGCTGCTTCCTAGGTTTTTGTGTCAGTGCCAACTAAAAAGAAGTTGGCCCTTCATTTGAAGGTAGTGCCAAGTGGAAGTTTTGGAGGATGCGGGCATCGATCCCGCTACCTCTCGCATGCTAAGCGAGCGCTCTACCATTTGAGCTAATCCCCCTCTACGGTTGCTGGCTTCTGGCACTCGGGTCACACCGCAGTCATGTTATTATGCCTAAACCAAGCTTTGACCATGGGAGAAGAAAGGTTTCTTTTTTTTTTTTTTTTTTTTTTTTTTTAAGTGTGGATTTTTTGGTGCCTTGAAATATAAAGGACAGTGGAGTTTGCTGGGCTTTGGGTGGCCTGAAAGAACGAGACAGTGAATTTTTGGGGTACCTTTTTCCTGGGAGCATGAAAAATACAAAACTCTGCGCCTAGCAGAGGATGGTTTCGATCCATCGACCTCTGGGTTATGGGCCCAGCATGCTCCCGCTGCGCCACTCTGCTGCTGCTTAAACCTCTCTTACGAGAAGCCACATTACCGTCTGACTGTTGTCAAGCCACTAACGAAGCAGAAGAGTTGGCTTTAGTCACACTAGGGGTGAGAGTTGCATTTTCACGATTGAGAAGTGGTGCGAATTCTATGGCGTTGGTGGTATAGTGGTGAGCATAGCTGCCTTCCAAGCAGTTGACCCGGGTTCGATTCCCGGCCAACGCATTGTTTCTCTTGTTTTGAAGTATTCTTGTTAACACTCTCTCCAGAGGCCAATGGTTGTGCGGTCAGGCTCAAAAAGAGTGCGGCCAGGAGGTATGCAGCTGCAAAGTCTGTGCAAGAGAGCCTCCAAGTTGAAGCATGCAAGGTTATCGGACACTCAAAAGCATCCTTCGAGCCGGAATCGAACCAGCGACCTAAGGATTGCTAACTAGCTACTACAGTCCTCCGCTCTACCAGCTGAGCTATCGAAGGTTTAGCCAGATATGCGTGCAGCTGCTTCCTAGGTTTTTGTGTCAGTGCCAACTAAAAAGAAGTTGGCCCTTCATTTGAAGGGCCAAGTGGAAGTTTTGGAGGATGCGGGCATCGATCCCGCTACCTCTCGCATGCTAAGCGAGCGCTCTACCATTTGAGCTAATCCCCCTCTACGGTTGCTGGCTTCTGGCACTCGGGTCACACCGCAGTCATGTTATTATGCCTAAACCAAGCTTTGACCATGGGAGAAGAAAGGTTTCTTTTTTTTTTTTTTTTTTTAAGTGTGGATTTTTTGGTGCCTTGAAATATAAAGGACAGTGGAGTTTGCTGGGCTTTGGGTGGCCTGAAAGAACGAGACAGTGAATTTTTGGGGTACCTTTTTCCTGGGAGCATGAAAAATACAAAACTCTGCGCCTAGCAGAGGATGGTTTCGATCCATCGACCTCTGGGTTATGGGCCCAGCACGCTCCCGCTGCGCCACTCTGCTGCTGCTTAAACCTCTCTTACGAGAAGCCACATTACCGTCTGACTGTTGTCAAGCCACTAACGAAGCAGAAGAGTTGGCTTTAGTCACACTAGGGGTGAGAGTTGCATTTTCACGATTGAGAAGTGGTGCGAATTCTATGGCGTTGGTGGTATAGTGGTGAGCATAGCTGCCTTCCAAGCAGTTGACCCGGGTTCGATTCCCGGCCAACGCATTGTTTCTCTTGTTTTGAAGTATTCTTGTTAACACTCTCTCCAGAGGCCAATGGTTGTGCGGTCAGGCTCAAAAAGAGTGCGGCCAGGAGGTATGCAGCTGCAAAGTCTGTGCAAGAGAGCCTCCAAGTTGAAGCATGCAAGGTTATCGGACACTCAAAAGCATCCTTCGAGCCGGAATCGAACCAGCGACCTAAGGATTGCTAACTAGCTACTACAGTCCTCCGCTCTACCAGCTGAGCTATCGAAGGTTTAGCCAGATATGCGTGCAGCTGCTTCCTAGGTTTTTGTGTCAGTGCCAACTAAAAAGAAGTTGGCCCTTCATTTGAAGGTAGTGCCAAGTGCAAGTTTTGGAGGATGCGGGCATCGATCCCGCTACCTCTCGCATGCTAAGCGAGCGCTCTACCATTTGAGCTAATCCCCCTCTACGGTTGCTGGCTTCTGGCACTCGGGTCACACCGCAGTCATGTTATTATGCCTAAACCAAGCTTTGACCATGGGAGAAGAAAGGTTTCTTTTTTTTTTTTTTTTTTTTAAGTGTGGATTTTTTGGTGCCTTGAAATATAAAGGACAGTGGAGTTTGCTGGGCTTTGGGTGGCCTGAAAGAACGAGACAGTGAATTTTTGGGGTACCTTTTTCCTGGGAGCATGAAAAATACAAAACTCTGCGCCTAGCAGAGGATGGTTTCGATCCATCGACCTCTGGGTTATGGGCCCAGCACGCTCCCGCTGCGCCACTCTGCTGCTGCTTAAACCTCTCTTACGAGAAGCCACATTACCGTCTGACTGTTGTCAAGCCACTAACGAAGCAGAAGAGTTGGCTTTAGTCACACTAGGGGTGAGAGTTGCATTTTCACGATTGAGAAGTGGTGCGAATTCTATGGCGTTGGTGGTATAGTGGTGAGCATAGCTGCCTTCCAAGCAGTTGACCCGGGTTCGATTCCCGGCCAACGCATTGTTTCTCTTGTTTTGAAGTATTCTTGTTAACACTCTCTCCAGAGGCCAATGGTTGTGCGGTCAGGCTCAAAAAGAGTGCGGCCAGGAGGTATGCAGCTGCAAAGTCTGTGCAAGAGAGCCTCCAAGTTGAAGCATGCAAGGTTATCGGACACTCAAAAGCATCCTTCGAGCCGGAATCGAACCAGCGACCTAAGGATTGCTAACTAGCTACTACAGTCCTCCGCTCTACCAGCTGAGCTATCGAAGGTTTAGCCAGATATGCGTGCAGCTGCTTCCTAGGTTTTTGTGTCAGTGCCAACTAAAAAGAAGTTGGCCCTTCATTTGAAGGTAGTGCCAAGTGGAAGTTTTGGAGGATGCGGGCATCGATCCCGCTACCTCTCGCATGCTAAGCGAGCGCTCTACCATTTGAGCTAATCCCCCTCTACGGTTGCTGGCTTCTGGCACTCGGGTCACACCGCAGTCATGTTATTATGCCTAAACCAAGCTTTGACCATGGGAGAAGAAAGGTTTCTTTTTTTTTTTTTTTTTTTTTTTTAAGTGTGGATTTTTTGGTGCCTTGAAATATAAAGGACAGTGGAGTTTGCTGGGCTTTGGGTGGCCTGAAAGAACGAGACAGTGAATTTTTGGGGTACCTTTTTCCTGGGAGCATGAAAAATACAAAACTCTGCGCCTAGCAGAGGATGGTTTCGATCCATCGACCTCTGGGTTATGGGCCCAGCACGCTCCCGCTGCGCCACTCTGCTGCTGCTTAAACCTCTCTTACGAGAAGCCACATTACCGTCTGACTGTTGTCAAGCCACTAACGAAGCAGAAGAGTTGGCTTTAGTCACACTAGGGGTGAGAGTTGCATTTTCACGATTGAGAAGTGGTGCGAATTCTATGGCGTTGGTGGTATAGTGGTGAGCATAGCTGCCTTCCAAGCAGTTGACCCGGGTTCGATTCCCGGCCAACGCATTGTTTCTCTTGTTTTGAAGTATTCTTGTTAACACTCTCTCCAGAGGCCAATGGTTGTGCGGTCAGGCTCAAAAAGAGTGCGGCCAGGAGGTATGCAGCTGCAAAGTCTGTGCAAGAGAGCCTCCAAGTTGAAGCATGCAAGGTTATCGGACACTCAAAAGCATCCTTCGAGCCGGAATCGAACCAGCGACCTAAGGATTGCTAACTAGCTACTACAGTCCTCCGCTCTACCAGCTGAGCTATCGAAGGTTTAGCCAGATATGCGTGCAGCTGCTTCCTAGGTTTTTGTGTCAGTGCCAACTAAAAAGAAGTTGGCCCTTCATTTGAAGGTAGTGCCAAGTGCAAGTTTTGGAGGATGCGGGCATCGATCCCGCTACCTCTCGCATGCTAAGCGAGCGCTCTACCATTTGAGCTAATCCCCCTCTACGGTTGCTGGCTTCTGGCACTCGGGTCACACCGCAGTCATGTTATCATGCCTAAACCAAGCTTTGACCATGGGAGAAGAAAGGTTTCTTTTTTTTTTTTTTTTTTTAAGTGTGGATTTTTTGGTGCCTTGAAATATAAAGGACAGTGGAGTTTGCTGGGCTTTGGGTGGCCTGAAAGAACGAGACAGTGAATTTTTGGGGTACCTTTTTCCTGGGAGCATGAAAAATACAAAACTCTGCGCCTAGCAGAGGATGGTTTCGATCCATCGACCTCTGGGTTATGGGCCCAGCACGCTCCCGCTGCGCCACTCTGCTGCTGCTTAAACCTCTCTTACGAGAAGCCACATTACCGTCTGACTGTTGTCAAGCCACTAACGAAGCAGAAGAGTTGGCTTTAGTCACACTAGGGGTGAGAGTTGCATTTTCACGATTGAGAAGTGGTGCGAATTCTATGGCGTTGGTGGTATAGTGGTGAGCATAGCTGCCTTCCAAGCAGTTGACCCGGGTTCGATTCCCGGCCAACGCATTGTTTCTCTTGTTTTGAAGTATTCTTGTTAACACTCTCTCCAGAGGCCAATGGTTGTGCGGTCAGGCTCAAAAAGAGTGCGGCCAGGAGGTATGCAGCTGCAAAGTCTGTGCAAGAGAGCCTCCAAGTTGAAGCATGCAAGGTTATCGGACACTCAAAAGCATCCTTCGAGCCGGAATCGAACCAGCGACCTAAGGATTGCTAACTAGCTACTACAGTCCTCCGCTCTACCAGCTGAGCTATCGAAGGTTTAGCCAGATATGCGTGCAGCTGCTTCCTAGGTTTTTGTGTCAGTGCCAACTAAAAAGAAGTTGGCCCTTCATTTGAAGGTAGTGCCAAGTGGAAGTTTTGGAGGATGCGGGCATCGATCCCGCTACCTCTCGCATGCTAAGCGAGCGCTCTACCATTTGAGCTAATCCCCCTCTACGGTTGCTGGCTTCTGGCACTCGGGTCACACCGCAGTCATGTTATTATGCCTAAACCAAGCTTTGACCATGGGAGAAGAAAGGTTTCTTTTTTTTTTTTTTTTTTTTTTTTAAGTGTGGATTTTTTGGTGCCTTGAAATATAAAGGACAGTGGAGTTTGCTGGGCTTTGGGTGGCCTGAAAGAACGAGACAGTGAATTTTTGGGGTACCTTTTTCCTGGGAGCATGAAAAATACAAAACTCTGCGCCTAGCAGAGGATGGTTTCGATCCATCGACCTCTGGGTTATGGGCCCAGCACGCTCCCGCTGCGCCACTCTGCTGCTGCTTAAACCTCTCTTACGAGAAGCCACATTACCGTCTGACTGTTGTCAAGCCACTAACGAAGCAGAAGAGTTGGCTTTAGTCACACTAGGGGTGAGAGTTGCATTTTCACGATTGAGAAGTGGTGCGAATTCTATGGCGTTGGTGGTATAGTGGTGAGCATAGCTGCCTTCCAAGCAGTTGACCCGGGTTCGATTCCCGGCCAACGCATTGTTTCTCTTGTTTTGAAGTATTCTTGTTAACACTCTCTCCAGAGGCCAATGGTTGTGCGGTCAGGCTCAAAAAGAGTGCGGCCAGGAGGTATGCAGCTGCAAAGTCTGTGCAAGAGAGCCTCCAAGTTGAAGCATGCAAGGTTATCGGACACTCAAAAGCATCCTTCGAGCCGGAATCGAACCAGCGACCTAAGGATTGCTAACTAGCTACTACAGTCCTCCGCTCTACCAGCTGAGCTATCGAAGGTTTAGCCAGATATGCGTGCAGCTGCTTCCTAGGTTTTTGTGTCAGTGCCAACTAAAAAGAAGTTGGCCCTTCATTTGAAGGTAGTGCCAAGTGCAAGTTTTGGAGGATGCGGGCATCGATCCCGCTACCTCTCGCATGCTAAGCGAGCGCTCTACCATTTGAGCTAATCCCCCTCTACGGTTGCTGGCTTCTGGCACTCGGGTCACACCGCAGTCATGTTATTATGCCTAAACCAAGCTTTGACCATGGGAGAAGAAAGGTTTCTTTTTTTTTTTTTTTTTTTAAGTGTGGATTTTTTGGTGCCTTGAAATATAAAGGACAGTGGAGTTTGCTGGGCTTTGGGTGGCCTGAAAGAACGAGACAGTGAATTTTTGGGGTACCTTTTTCCTGGGAGCATGAAAAATACAAAACTCTGCGCCTAGCAGAGGATGGTTTCGATCCATCGACCTCTGGGTTATGGGCCCAGCACGCTCCCGCTGCGCCACTCTGCTGCTGCTTAAACCTCTCTTACGAGAAGCCACATTACCGTCTGACTGTTGTCAAGCCACTAACGAAGCAGAAGAGTTGGCTTTAGTCACACTAGGGGTGAGAGTTGCATTTTCACGATTGAGAAGTGGTGCGAATTCTATGGCGTTGGTGGTATAGTGGTGAGCATAGCTGCCTTCCAAGCAGTTGACCCGGGTTCGATTCCCGGCCAACGCATTGTTTCTCTTGTTTTGAAGTATTCTTGTTAACACTCTCTCCAGAGGCCAATGGTTGTGCGGTCAGGCTCAAAAAGAGTGCGGCCAGGAGGTATGCAGCTGCAAAGTCTGTGCAAGAGAGCCTCCAAGTTGAAGCATGCAAGGTTATCGGACACTCAAACGCATCCTTCGAGCCGGAATCAAACCAGCGACCTAAGGATTGCTAACTAGCTACTACAGTCCTCCGCTCTACCAGCTGAGCTATCGAAGGTTTAGCCAGATATGCGTGCAGCTGCTTCCTAGGTTTTTGTGTCAGTGCCAACTAAAAAGAAGTTGGCCCTTCATTTGAAGGTAGTGCCAAGTGGAAGTTTTGGAGGATGCGGGCATCGATCCCGCTACCTCTCGCATGCTAAGCGAGCGCTCTACCATTTGAGCTAATCCCCCTCTACGGTTGCTGGCTTCTGGCACTCGGGTCACACCGCAGTCATGTTATTATGCCTAAACCAAGCTTTGACCATGGGAGAAGAAAGGTTTCTTTTTTTTTTTTTTTTTTTTTTAAGTGTGGATTTTTTGGTGCCTTGAAATATAAAGGACAGTGGAGTTTGCTGGGCTTTGGGTGGCCTGAAAGAACGAGACAGTGAATTTTTGGGGTACCTTTTTCCTGGGAGCATGAAAAATACAAAACTCTGCGCCTAGCAGAGGATGGTTTCGATCCATCGACCTCTGGGTTATGGGCCCAGCACGCTCCCGCTGCGCCACTCTGCTGCTGCTTAAACCTCTCTTACGAGAAGCCACATTACCGTCTGACTGTTGTCAAGCCACTAACGAAGCAGAAGAGTTGGCTTTAGTCACACTAGGGGTGAGAGTTGCATTTTCACGATTGAGAAGTGGTGCGAATTCTATGGCGTTGGTGGTATAGTGGTGAGCATAGCTGCCTTCCAAGCAGTTGACCCGGGTTCGATTCCCGGCCAACGCATTGTTTCTCTTGTTTTGAAGTATTCTTGTTAACACTCTCTCCAGAGGCCAATGGTTGTGCGGTCAGGCTCAAAAAGAGTGCGGCCAGGAGGTATGCAGCTGCAAAGTCTGTGCAAGAGAGCCTCCAAGTTAAAGCATGCAAGGTTATCGGACACTCAAAAGCATCCTTCGAGCCGGAATCGAACCAGCGACCTAAGGATTGCTAACTAGCTACTACAGTCCTCCGCTCTACCAGCTGAGCTATCGAAGGTTTAGCCAGATATGCGTGCAGCTGCTTCCTAGGTTTTTGTGTCAGTGCCAACTAAAAAGAAGTTGGCCCTTCATTTGAAGGTAGTGCCAAGTGGAAGTTTTGGAGGATGCGGGCATCGATCCCGCTACCTCTCGCATGCTAAGCGAGCGCTCTACCATTTGAGCTAATCCCCCTCTACGGTTGCTGGCTTCTGGCACTCGGGTCACACCGCAGTCATGTTATTATGCCTAAACCAAGCTTTGACCATGGGAGAAGAAAGGTTTCTTTTTTTTTTTTTTAAGTGTGGATTTTTTGGTGCCTTGAAATATAAAGGACAGTGGAGTTTGCTGGGCTTTGGGTGGCCTGAAAGAACGAGACAGTGAATTTTTGGGGTACCTTTTTCCTGGGAGCATGAAAAATACAAAACTCTGCGCCTAGCAGAGGATGGTTTCGATCCATCGACCTCTGGGTTATGGGCCCAGCACGCTCCCGCTGCGCCACTCTGCTGCTGCTTAAACCTCTCTTACGAGAAGCCACATTACCGTCTGACTGTTGTCAAGCCACTAACGAAGCAGAAGAGTTGGCTTTAGTCACACTAGGGGTGAGAGTTGCATTTTCACGATTGAGAAGTGGTGCGAATTCTATGGCGTTGGTGGTATAGTGGTGAGCATAGCTGCCTTCCAAGCAGTTGACCCGGGTTCGATTCCCGGCCAACGCATTGTTTCTCTTGTTTTGAAGTATTCTTGTTAACACTCTCTCCAGAGGCCAATGGTTGTGCGGTCAGGCTCAAAAAGAGTGCGGCCAGGAGGTATGCAGCTGCAAAGTCTGTGCAAGAGAGCCTCCAAGTTGAAGCATGCAAGGTTATCGGACACTCAAAAGCATCCTTCGAGCCGGAATCGAACCAGCGACCTAAGGATTGCTAACTAGCTACTACAGTCCTCCGCTCTACCAGCTGAGCTATCGAAGGTTTAGCCAGATATGCGTGCAGCTGCTTCCTAGGTTTTTGTGTCAGTGCCAACTAAAAAGAAGTTGGCCCTTCATTTGAAGGTAGTGCCAAGTGGAAGTTTTGGAGGATGCGGGCATCGATCCCGCTACCTCTCGCATGCTAAGCGAGCGCTCTACCATTTGAGCTAATCCCCCTCTACGGTTGCTGGCTTCTGGCACTCGGGTCACACCGCAGTCATGTTATTATGCCTAAACCAAGCTTTGACCATGGGAGAAGAAAGGTTTCTTTTTTTTTTTTTTTTTTTTTTAAGTGTGGATTTTTTGGTGCCTTGAAATATAAAGGACAGTGGAGTTTGCTGGGCTTTGGGTGGCCTGAAAGAACGAGACAGTGAATTTTTGGGGTACCTTTTTCCTGGGAGCATGAAAAATACAAAACTCTGCGCCTAGCAGAGGATGGTTTCGATCCATCGACCTCTGGGTTATGGGCCCAGCACGCTCCCGCTGCGCCACTCTGCTGCTGCTTAAACCTCTCTTACGAGAAGCCACATTACCGTCTGACTGTTGTCAAGCCACTAACGAAGCAGAAGAGTTGGCTTTAGTCACACTAGGGGTGAGAGTTGCATTTTCACGATTGAGAAGTGGTGCGAATTCTATGGCGTTGGTGGTATAGTGGTGAGCATAGCTGCCTTCCAAGCAGTTGACCCGGGTTCGATTCCCGGCCAACGCATTGTTTCTCTTGTTTTGAAGTATTCTTGTTAACACTCTCTCCAGAGGCCAATGGTTGTGCGGTCAGGCTCAAAAAGAGTGCGGCCAGGAGGTATGCAGCTGCAAAGTCTGTGCAAGAGAGCCTCCAAGTTGAAGCATGCAAGGTTATCGGACACTCAAAAGCATCCTTCGAGCCGGAATCGAACCAGCGACCTAAGGATTGCTAACTAGCTACTACAGTCCTCCGCTCTACCAGCTGAGCTATCGAAGGTTTAGCCAGATATGCGTGCAGCTGCTTCCTAGGTTTTTGTGTCAGTGCCAACTAAAAAGAAGTTGGCCCTTCATTTGAAGGTAGTGCCAAGTGGAAGTTTTGGAGGATGCGGGCATCGATCCCGCTACCTCTCGCATGCTAAGCGAGCGCTCTACCATTTGAGCTAATCCCCCTCTACGGTTGCTGGCTTCTGGCACTCGGGTCACACCGCAGTCATGTTATTATGCCTAAACCAAGCTTTGACCATGGGAGAAGAAAGGTTTCTTTTTTTTTTTTTTTTTTTTTTAAGTGTGGATTTTTTGGTGCCTTGAAATATAAAGGACAGTGGAGTTTGCTGGGCTTTGGGTGGCCTGAAAGAACGAGACAGTGAATTTTTGGGGTACCTTTTTCCTGGGAGCATGAAAAATACAAAACTCTGCGCCTAGCAGAGGATGGTTTCGATCCATCGACCTCTGGGTTATGGGCCCAGCACGCTCCCGCTGCGCCACTCTGCTGCTGCTTAAACCTCTCTTACGAGAAGCCACATTACCGTCTGACTGTTGTCAAGCCACTAACGAAGCAGAAGAGTTGGCTTTAGTCACACTAGGGGTGAGAGTTGCATTTTCACGATTGAGAAGTGGTGCGAATTCTATGGCGTTGGTGGTATAGTGGTGAGCATAGCTGCCTTCCAAGCAGTTGACCCGGGTTCGATTCCCGGCCAACGCATTGTTTCTCTTGTTTTGAAGTATTCTTGTTAACACTCTCTCCAGAGGCCAATGGTTGTGCGGTCAGGCTCAAAAAGAGTGCGGCCAGGAGGTATGCAGCTGCAAAGTCTGTGCAAGAGAGCCTCCAAGTTGAAGCATGCAAGGTTATCGGACACTCAAAAGCATCCTTCGAGCCGGAATCGAACCAGCGACCTAAGGATTGCTAACTAGCTACTACAGTCCTCCGCTCTACCAGCTGAGCTATCGAAGGTTTAGCCAGATATGCGTGCAGCTGCTTCCTAGGTTTTTGTGTCAGTGCCAACTAAAAAGAAGTTGGCCCTTCATTTGAAGGTAGTGCCAAGTGGAAGTTTTGGAGGATGCGGGCATCGATCCCGCTACCTCTCGCATGCTAAGCGAGCGCTCTACCATTTGAGCTAATCCCCCTCTACGGTTGCTGGCTTCTGGCACTCGGGTCACACCGCAGTCATGTTATTATGCCTAAACCAAGCTTTGACCATGGGAGAAGAAAGGTTTCTTTTTTTTTTTTTTTTTTTTTTAAGTGTGGATTTTTTGGTGCCTTGAAATATAAAGGACAGTGGAGTTTGCTGGGCTTTGGGTGGCCTGAAAGAACGAGACAGTGAATTTTTGGGGTACCTTTTTCCTGGGAGCATGAAAAATACAAAACTCTGCGCCTAGCAGAGGATGGTTTCGATCCATCGACCTCTGGGTTATGGGCCCAGCACGCTCCCGCTGCGCCACTCTGCTGCTGCTTAAACCTCTCTTACGAGAAGCCACATTACCGTCTGACTGTTGTCAAGCCACTAACGAAGCAGAAGAGTTGGCTTTAGTCACACTAGGGGTGAGAGTTGCATTTTCACGATTGAGAAGTGGTGCGAATTCTATGGCGTTGGTGGTATAGTGGTGAGCATAGCTGCCTTCCAAGCAGTTGACCTGGGTTCGATTCCCGGCCAACGCATTGTTTCTCTTGTTTTGAAGTATTCTTGTTAACACTCTCTCCAGAGGCCAATGGTTGTGCGGTCAGGCTCAAAAAGAGTGCGGCCAGGAGGTATGCAGCTGCAAAGTCTGTGCAAGAGAGCCTCCAAGTTGAAGCATGCAAGGTTATCGGACACTCAAAAGCATCCTTCGAGCCGGAATCGAACCAGCGACCTAAGGATTGCTAACTAGCTACTACAGTCCTCCGCTCTACCAGCTGAGCTATCGAAGGTTTAGCCAGATATGCGTGCAGCTGCTTCCTAGGTTTTTGTGTCAGTGCCAACTAAAAAGAAGTTGGCCCTTCATTTGAAGGTAGTGCCAAGTGGAAGTTTTGGAGGATGCGGGCATCGATCCCGCTACCTCTCGCATGCTAAGCGAGCGCTCTACCATTTGAGCTAATCCCCCTCTACGGTTGCTGGCTTCTGGCACTCGGGTCACACCGCAGTCATGTTATTATGCCTAAACCAAGCTTTGACCATGGGAGAAGAAAGGTTTCTTTTTTTTTTTTTTTTTTTTTTTAAGTGTGGATTTTTTGGTGCCTTGAAATATAAAGGACAGTGGAGTTTGCTGGGCTTTGGGTGGCCTGAAAGAACGAGACAGTGAATTTTTGGGGTACCTTTTTCCTGGGAGCATGAAAAATACAAAACTCTGCGCCTAGCAGAGGATGGTTTCGATCCATCGACCTCTGGGTTATGGGCCCAGCACGCTCCCGCTGCGCCACTCTGCTGCTGCTTAAACCTCTCTTACGAGAAGCCACATTACCGTCTGACTGTTGTCAAGCCACTAACGAAGCAGAAGAGTTGGCTTTAGTCACACTAGGGGTGAGAGTTGCATTTTCACGATTGAGAAGTGGTGCGAATTCTATGGCGTTGGTGGTATAGTGGTGAGCATAGCTGCCTTCCAAGCAGTTGACCCGGGTTCGATTCCCGGCCAACGCATTGTTTCTCTTGTTTTGAAGTATTCTTGTTAACACTCTCTCCAGAGGCCAATGGTTGTGCGGTCAGGCTCAAAAAGAGTGCGGCCAGGAGGTATGCAGCTGCAAAGTCTGTGCAAGAGAGCCTCCAAGTTGAAGCATGCAAGGTTATCGGACACTCAAAAGCATCCTTCGAGCCGGAATCGAACCAGCGACCTAAGGATTGCTAACTAGCTACTACAGTCCTCCGCTCTACCAGCTGAGCTATCGAAGGTTTAGCCAGATATGCGTGCAGCTGCTTCCTAGGTTTTTGTGTCAGTGCCAACTAAAAAGAAGTTGGCCCTTCATTTGAAGGTAGTGCCAAGTGGAAGTTTTGGAGGATGCGGGCATCGATCCCGCTACCTCTCGCATGCTAAGCGAGCGCTCTACCATTTGAGCTAATCCCCCTCTACGGTTGCTGGCTTCTGGCACTCGGGTCACACCGCAGTCATGTTATTATGCCTAAACCAAGCTTTGACCATGGGAGAAGAAAGGTTTCTTTTTTTTTTTTTTTTTTTTTTAAGTGTGGATTTTTTGGTGCCTTGAAATATAAAGGACAGTGGAGTTTGCTGGGCTTTGGGTGGCCTGAAAGAACGAGACAGTGAATTTTTGGGGTACCTTTTTCCTGGGAGCATGAAAAATACAAAACTCTGCGCCTAGCAGAGGATGGTTTCGATCCATCGACCTCTGGGTTATGGGCCCAGCACGCTCCCGCTGCGCCACTCTGCTGCTGCTTAAACCTCTCTTACGAGAAGCCACATTACCGTCTGACTGTTGTCAAGCCACTAACGAAGCAGAAGAGTTGGCTTTAGTCACACTAGGGGTGAGAGTTGCATTTTCACGATTGAGAAGTGGTGCGAATTCTATGGCGTTGGTGGTATAGTGGTGAGCATAGCTGCCTTCCAAGCAGTTGACCCGGGTTCGATTCCCGGCCAACGCATTGTTTCTCTTGTTTTGAAGTATTCTTGTTAACACTCTCTCCAGAGGCCAATGGTTGTGCGGTCAGGCTCAAAAAGAGTGCGGCCAGGAGGTATGCAGCTGCAAAGTCTGTGCAAGAGAGCCTCCAAGTTGAAGCATGCAAGGTTATCGGACACTCAAAAGCATCCTTCGAGCCGGAATCGAACCAGCGACCTAAGGATTGCTAACTAGCTACTACAGTCCTCCGCTCTACCAGCTGAGCTATCGAAGGTTTAGCCAGATATGCGTGCAGCTGCTTCCTAGGTTTTTGTGTCAGTGCCAACTAAAAAGAAGTTGGCCCTTCATTTGAAGGTAGTGCCAAGTGGAAGTTTTGGAGGATGCGGGCATCGATCCCGCTACCTCTCGCATGCTAAGCGAGCGCTCTACCATTTGAGCTAATCCCCCTCTACGGTTGCTGGCTTCTGGCACTCGGGTCACACCGCAGTCATGTTATTATGCCTAAACCAAGCTTTGACCATGGGAGAAGAAAGGTTTCTTTTTTTTTTTTTTTTTTTTTTTAAGTGTGGATTTTTTGGTGCCTTGAAATATAAAGGACAGTGGAGTTTGCTGGGCTTTGGGTGGCCTGAAAGAACGAGACAGTGAATTTTTGGGGTACCTTTTTCCTGGGAGCATGAAAAATACAAAACTCTGCGCCTAGCAGAGGATGGTTTCGATCCATCGACCTCTGGGTTATGGGCCCAGCACGCTCCCGCTGCGCCACTCTGCTGCTGCTTAAACCTCTCTTACGAGAAGCCACATTACCGTCTGACTGTTGTCAAGCCACTAACGAAGCAGAAGAGTTGGCTTTAGTCACACTAGGGGTGAGAGTTGCATTTTCACGATTGAGAAGTGGTGCGAATTCTATGGCGTTGGTGGTATAGTGGTGAGCATAGCTGCCTTCCAAGCAGTTGACCCGGGTTCGATTCCCGGCCAACGCATTGTTTCTCTTGTTTTGAAGTATTCTTGTTAACACTCTCTCCAGAGGCCAATGGTTGTGCGGTCAGGCTCAAAAAGAGTGCGGCCAGGAGGTATGCAGCTGCAAAGTCTGTGCAAGAGAGCCTCCAAGTTGAAGCATGCAAGGTTATCGGACACTCAAAAGCATCCTTCGAGCCGGAATCGAACCAGCGACCTAAGGATTGCTAACTAGCTACTACAGTCCTCCGCTCTACCAGCTGAGCTATCGAAGGTTTAGCCAGATATGCGTGCAGCTGCTTCCTAGGTTTTTGTGTCAGTGCCAACTAAAAAGAAGTTGGCCCTTCATTTGAAGGTAGTGCCAAGTGGAAGTTTTGGAGGATGCGGGCATCGATCCCGCTACCTCTCGCATGCTAAGCGAGCGCTCTACCATTTGAGCTAATCCCCCTCTACGGTTGCTGGCTTCTGGCACTCGGGTCACACCGCAGTCATGTTATTATGCCTAAACCAAGCTTTGACCATGGGAGAAGAAAGGTTTCTTTTTTTTTTTTTTTTTTTTTTAAGTGTGGATTTTTTGGTGCCTTGAAATATAAAGGACAGTGGAGTTTGCTGGGCTTTGGGTGGCCTGAAAGAACGAGACAGTGAATTTTTGGGGTACCTTTTTCCTGGGAGCATGAAAAATACAAAACTCTGCGCCTAGCAGAGGATGGTTTCGATCCATCGACCTCTGGGTTATGGGCCCAGCACGCTCCCGCTGCGCCACTCTGCTGCTGCTTAAACCTCTCTTACGAGAAGCCACATTACCGTCTGACTGTTGTCAAGCCACTAACGAAGCAGAAGAGTTGGCTTTAGTCACACTAGGGGTGAGAGTTGCATTTTCACGATTGAGAAGTGGTGCGAATTCTATGGCGTTGGTGGTATAGTGGTGAGCATAGCTGCCTTCCAAGCAGTTGACCCGGGTTCGATTCCCGGCCAACGCATTGTTTCTCTTGTTTTGAAGTATTCTTGTTAACACTCTCTCCAGAGGCCAATGGTTGTGCGGTCAGGCTCAAAAAGAGTGCGGCCAGGAGGTATGCAGCTGCAAAGTCTGTGCAAGAGAGCCTCCAAGTTGAAGCATGCAAGGTTATCGGACACTCAAAAGCATCCTTCGAGCCGGAATCGAACCAGCGACCTAAGGATTGCTAACTAGCTACTACAGTCCTCCGCTCTACCAGCTGAGCTATCGAAGGTTTAGCCAGATATGCGTGCAGCTGCTTCCTAGGTTTTTGTGTCAGTGCCAACTAAAAAGAAGTTGGCCCTTCATTTGAAGGTAGTGCCAAGTGGAAGTTTTGGAGGATGCGGGCATCGATCCCGCTACCTCTCGCATGCTAAGCGAGCGCTCTACCATTTGAGCTAATCCCCCTCTACGGTTGCTGGCTTCTGGCACTCGGGTCACACCGCAGTCATGTTATTATGCCTAAACCAAGCTTTGACCATGGGAGAAGAAAGGTTTCTTTTTTTTTTTTTTTTTTTTTTAAGTGTGGATTTTTTGGTGCCTTGAAATATAAAGGACAGTGGAGTTTGCTGGGCTTTGGGTGGCCTGAAAGAACGAGACAGTGAATTTTTGGGGTACCTTTTTCCTGGGAGCATGAAAAATACAAAACTCTGCGCCTAGCAGAGGATGGTTTCGATCCATCGACCTCTGGGTTATGGGCCCAGCACGCTCCCGCTGCGCCACTCTGCTGCTGCTTAAACCTCTCTTACGAGAAGCCACATTACCGTCTGACTGTTGTCAAGCCACTAACGAAGCAGAAGAGTTGGCTTTAGTCACACTAGGGGTGAGAGTTGCATTTTCACGATTGAGAAGTGGTGCGAATTCTATGGCGTTGGTGGTATAGTGGTGAGCATAGCTGCCTTCCAAGCAGTTGACCCGGGTTCGATTCCCGGCCAACGCATTGTTTCTCTTGTTTTGAAGTATTCTTGTTAACACTCTCTCCAGAGGCCAATGGTTGTGCGGTCAGGCTCAAAAAGAGTGCGGCCAGGAGGTATGCAGCTGCAAAGTCTGTGCAAGAGAGCCTCCAAGTTGAAGCATGCAAGGTTATCGGACACTCAAAAGCATCCTTCGAGCCGGAATCGAACCAGCGACCTAAGGATTGCTAACTAGCTACTACAGTCCTCCGCTCTACCAGCTGAGCTATCGAAGGTTTAGCCAGATATGCGTGCAGCTGCTTCCTAGGTTTTTGTGTCAGTGCCAACTAAAAAGAAGTTGGCCCTTCATTTGAAGGTAGTGCCAAGTGGAAGTTTTGGAGGATGCGGGCATCGATCCCGCTACCTCTCGCATGCTAAGCGAGCGCTCTACCATTTGAGCTAATCCCCCTCTACGGTTGCTGGCTTCTGGCACTCGGGTCACACCGCAGTCATGTTATTATGCCTAAACCAAGCTTTGACCATGGGAGAAGAAAGGTTTCTTTTTTTTTTTTTTTTTTTTTTAAGTGTGGATTTTTTGGTGCCTTGAAATATAAAGGACAGTGGAGTTTGCTGGGCTTTGGGTGGCCTGAAAGAACGAGACAGTGAATTTTTGGGGTACCTTTTTCCTGGGAGCATGAAAAATACAAAACTCTGCGCCTAGCAGAGGATGGTTTCGATCCATCGACCTCTGGGTTATGGGCCCAGCACGCTCCCGCTGCGCCACTCTGCTGCTGCTTAAACCTCTCTTACGAGAAGCCACATTACCGTCTGACTGTTGTCAAGCCACTAACGAAGCAGAAGAGTTGGCTTTAGTCACACTAGGGGTGAGAGTTGCATTTTCACGATTGAGAAGTGGTGCGAATTCTATGGCGTTGGTGGTATAGTGGTGAGCATAGCTGCCTTCCAAGCAGTTGACCTGGGTTCGATTCCCGGCCAACGCATTGTTTCTCTTGTTTTGAAGTATTCTTGTTAACACTCTCTCCAGAGGCCAATGGTTGTGCGGTCAGGCTCAAAAAGAGTGCGGCCAGGAGGTATGCAGCTGCAAAGTCTGTGCAAGAGAGCCTCCAAGTTGAAGCATGCAAGGTTATCGGACACTCAAAAGCATCCTTCGAGCCGGAATCGAACCAGCGACCTAAGGATTGCTAACTAGCTACTACAGTCCTCCGCTCTACCAGCTGAGCTATCGAAGGTTTAGCCAGATATGCGTGCAGCTGCTTCCTAGGTTTTTGTGTCAGTGCCAACTAAAAAGAAGTTGGCCCTTCATTTGAAGGTAGTGCCAAGTGGAAGTTTTGGAGGATGCGGGCATCGATCCCGCTACCTCTCGCATGCTAAGCGAGCGCTCTACCATTTGAGCTAATCCCCCTCTACGGTTGCTGGCTTCTGGCACTCGGGTCACACCGCAGTCATGTTATTATGCCTAAACCAAGCTTTGACCATGGGAGAAGAAAGGTTTCTTTTTTTTTTTTTTTTTTTTTTTAAGTGTGGATTTTTTGGTGCCTTGAAATATAAAGGACAGTGGAGTTTGCTGGGCTTTGGGTGGCCTGAAAGAACGAGACAGTGAATTTTTGGGGTACCTTTTTCCTGGGAGCATGAAAAATACAAAACTCTGCGCCTAGCAGAGGATGGTTTCGATCCATCGACCTCTGGGTTATGGGCCCAGCACGCTCCCGCTGCGCCACTCTGCTGCTGCTTAAACCTCTCTTACGAGAAGCCACATTACCGTCTGACTGTTGTCAAGCCACTAACGAAGCAGAAGAGTTGGCTTTAGTCACACTAGGGGTGAGAGTTGCATTTTCACGATTGAGAAGTGGTGCGAATTCTATGGCGTTGGTGGTATAGTGGTGAGCATAGCTGCCTTCCAAGCAGTTGACCCGGGTTCGATTCCCGGCCAACGCATTGTTTCTCTTGTTTTGAAGTATTCTTGTTAACACTCTCTCCAGAGGCCAATGGTTGTGCGGTCAGGCTCAAAAAGAGTGCGGCCAGGAGGTATGCAGCTGCAAAGTCTGTGCAAGAGAGCCTCCAAGTTGAAGCATGCAAGGTTATCGGACACTCAAAAGCATCCTTCGAGCCGGAATCGAACCAGCGACCTAAGGATTGCTAACTAGCTACTACAGTCCTCCGCTCTACCAGCTGAGCTATCGAAGGTTTAGCCAGATATGCGTGCAGCTGCTTCCTAGGTTTTTGTGTCAGTGCCAACTAAAAAGAAGTTGGCCCTTCATTTGAAGGTAGTGCCAAGTGGAAGTTTTGGAGGATGCGGGCATCGATCCCGCTACCTCTCGCATGCTAAGCGAGCGCTCTACCATTTGAGCTAATCCCCCTCTACGGTTGCTGGCTTCTGGCACTCGGGTCACACCGCAGTCATGTTATTATGCCTAAACCAAGCTTTGACCATGGGAGAAGAAAGGTTTCTTTTTTTTTTTTTTTTTTTTTTAAGTGTGGATTTTTTGGTGCCTTGAAATATAAAGGACAGTGGAGTTTGCTGGGCTTTGGGTGGCCTGAAAGAACGAGACAGTGAATTTTTGGGGTACCTTTTTCCTGGGAGCATGAAAAATACAAAACTCTGCGCCTAGCAGAGGATGGTTTCGATCCATCGACCTCTGGGTTATGGGCCCAGCACGCTCCCGCTGCGCCACTCTGCTGCTGCTTAAACCTCTCTTACGAGAAGCCACATTACCGTCTGACTGTTGTCAAGCCACTAACGAAGCAGAAGAGTTGGCTTTAGTCACACTAGGGGTGAGAGTTGCATTTTCACGATTGAGAAGTGGTGCGAATTCTATGGCGTTGGTGGTATAGTGGTGAGCATAGCTGCCTTCCAAGCAGTTGACCCGGGTTCGATTCCCGGCCAACGCATTGTTTCTCTTGTTTTGAAGTATTCTTGTTAACACTCTCTCCAGAGGCCAATGGTTGTGCGGTCAGGCTCAAAAAGAGTGCGGCCAGGAGGTATGCAGCTGCAAAGTCTGTGCAAGAGAGCCTCCAAGTTGAAGCATGCAAGGTTATCGGACACTCAAAAGCATCCTTCGAGCCGGAATCGAACCAGCGACCTAAGGATTGCTAACTAGCTACTACAGTCCTCCGCTCTACCAGCTGAGCTATCGAAGGTTTAGCCAGATATGCGTGCAGCTGCTTCCTAGGTTTTTGTGTCAGTGCCAACTAAAAAGAAGTTGGCCCTTCATTTGAAGGTAGTGCCAAGTGGAAGTTTTGGAGGATGCGGGCATCGATCCCGCTACCTCTCGCATGCTAAGCGAGCGCTCTACCATTTGAGCTAATCCCCCTCTACGGTTGCTGGCTTCTGGCACTCGGGTCACACCGCAGTCATGTTATTATGCCTAAACCAAGCTTTGACCATGGGAGAAGAAAGGTTTCTTTTTTTTTTTTTTTTTTTTTTTAAGTGTGGATTTTTTGGTGCCTTGAAATATAAAGGACAGTGGAGTTTGCTGGGCTTTGGGTGGCCTGAAAGAACGAGACAGTGAATTTTTGGGGTACCTTTTTCCTGGGAGCATGAAAAATACAAAACTCTGCGCCTAGCAGAGGATGGTTTCGATCCATCGACCTCTGGGTTATGGGCCCAGCACGCTCCCGCTGCGCCACTCTGCTGCTGCTTAAACCTCTCTTACGAGAAGCCACATTACCGTCTGACTGTTGTCAAGCCACTAACGAAGCAGAAGAGTTGGCTTTAGTCACACTAGGGGTGAGAGTTGCATTTTCACGATTGAGAAGTGGTGCGAATTCTATGGCGTTGGTGGTATAGTGGTGAGCATAGCTGCCTTCCAAGCAGTTGACCCGGGTTCGATTCCCGGCCAACGCATTGTTTCTCTTGTTTTGAAGTATTCTTGTTAACACTCTCTCCAGAGGCCAATGGTTGTGCGGTCAGGCTCAAAAAGAGTGCGGCCAGGAGGTATGCAGCTGCAAAGTCTGTGCAAGAGAGCCTCCAAGTTGAAGCATGCAAGGTTATCGGACACTCAAAAGCATCCTTCGAGCCGGAATCGAACCAGCGACCTAAGGATTGCTAACTAGCTACTACAGTCCTCCGCTCTACCAGCTGAGCTATCGAAGGTTTAGCCAGATATGCGTGCAGCTGCTTCCTAGGTTTTTGTGTCAGTGCCAACTAAAAAGAAGTTGGCCCTTCATTTGAAGGTAGTGCCAAGTGGAAGTTTTGGAGGATGCGGGCATCGATCCCGCTACCTCTCGCATGCTAAGCGAGCGCTCTACCATTTGAGCTAATCCCCCTCTACGGTTGCTGGCTTCTGGCACTCGGGTCACACCGCAGTCATGTTATTATGCCTAAACCAAGCTTTGACCATGGGAGAAGAAAGGTTTCTTTTTTTTTTTTTTTTTTTTTTAAGTGTGGATTTTTTGGTGCCTTGAAATATAAAGGACAGTGGAGTTTGCTGGGCTTTGGGTGGCCTGAAAGAACGAGACAGTGAATTTTTGGGGTACCTTTTTCCTGGGAGCATGAAAAATACAAAACTCTGCGCCTAGCAGAGGATGGTTTCGATCCATCGACCTCTGGGTTATGGGCCCAGCACGCTCCCGCTGCGCCACTCTGCTGCTGCTTAAACCTCTCTTACGAGAAGCCACATTACCGTCTGACTGTTGTCAAGCCACTAACGAAGCAGAAGAGTTGGCTTTAGTCACACTAGGGGTGAGAGTTGCATTTTCACGATTGAGAAGTGGTGCGAATTCTATGGCGTTGGTGGTATAGTGGTGAGCATAGCTGCCTTCCAAGCAGTTGACCCGGGTTCGATTCCCGGCCAACGCATTGTTTCTCTTGTTTTGAAGTATTCTTGTTAACACTCTCTCCAGAGGCCAATGGTTGTGCGGTCAGGCTCAAAAAGAGTGCGGCCAGGAGGTATGCAGCTGCAAAGTCTGTGCAAGAGAGCCTCCAAGTTGAAGCATGCAAGGTTATCGGACACTCAAAAGCATCCTTCGAGCCGGAATCGAACCAGCGACCTAAGGATTGCTAACTAGCTACTACAGTCCTCCGCTCTACCAGCTGAGCTATCGAAGGTTTAGCCAGATATGCGTGCAGCTGCTTCCTAGGTTTTTGTGTCAGTGCCAACTAAAAAGAAGTTGGCCCTTCATTTGAAGGTAGTGCCAAGTGGAAGTTTTGGAGGATGCGGGCATCGATCCCGCTACCTCTCGCATGCTAAGCGAGCGCTCTACCATTTGAGCTAATCCCCCTCTACAGTTGCTGGCTTCTGGCACTCGGGTCACACCGCAGTCATGTTATTATGCCTAAACCAAGCTTTGACCATGGGAGAAGAAAGGTTTCTTTTTTTTTTTTTAAGTGTGGATTTTTTGGTGCCTTGAAATATAAAGGACAGTGGAGTTTGCTGGGCTTTGGGTGGCCTGAAAGAACGAGACAGTGAATTTTTGGGGTACCTTTTTCCTGGGAGCATGAAAAATACAAAACTCTGCGCCTAGCAGAGGATGGTTTCGATCCATCGACCTCTGGGTTATGGGCCCAGCACGCTCCCGCTGCGCCACTCTGCTGCTGCTTAAACCTCTCTTACGAGAAGCCACATTACCGTCTGACTGTTGTCAAGCCACTAACGAAGCAGAAGAGTTGGCTTTAGTCACACTAGGGGTGAGAGTTGCATTTTCACGATTGAGAAGTGGTGCGAATTCTATGGCGTTGGTGGTATAGTGGTGAGCATAGCTGCCTTCCAAGCAGTTGACCCGGGTTCGATTCCCGGCCAACGCATTGTTTCTCTTGTTTTGAAGTATTCTTGTTAACACTCTCTCCAGAGGCCAATGGTTGTGCGGTCAGGCTTAAAAAGAGTGCGGCCAGGAGGTATGCAGCTGCAAAGTCTGTGCAAGAGAGCCTCCAAGTTGAAGCATGCAAGGTTATCGGACACTCAAAAGCATCCTTCGAGCCGGAATCGAACCAGCGACCTAAGGATTGCTAACTAGCTACTACAGTCCTCCGCTCTACCAGCTGAGCTATCGAAGGTTTAGCCAGATATGCGTGCAGCTGCTTCCTAGGTTTTTGTGTCAGTGCCAACTAAAAAGAAGTTGGCCCTTCATTTGAAGGTAGTGCCAAGTGGAAGTTTTGGAGGATGCGGGCATCGATCCCGCTACCTCTCGCATGCTAAGCGAGCGCTCTACCATTTGAGCTAATCCCCCTCTACGGTTGCTGGCTTCTGGCACTCGGGTCACACCGCAGTCATGTTATTATGCCTAAACCAAGCTTTGACCATGGGAGAAGAAAGGTTTCTTTTTTTTTTTTTTTTTTTTTTAAGTGTGGATTTTTTGGTGCCTTGAAATATAAAGGACAGTGGAGTTTGCTGGGCTTTGGGTGGCCTGAAAGAACGAGACAGTGAATTTTTGGGGTACCTTTTTCCTGGGAGCATGAAAAATACAAAACTCTGCGCCTAGCAGAGGATGGTTTCGATCCATCGACCTCTGGGTTATGGGCCCAGCACGCTCCCGCTGCGCCACTCTGCTGCTGCTTAAACCTCTCTTACGAGAAGCCACATTACCGTCTGACTGTTGTCAAGCCACTAACGAAGCAGAAGAGTTGGCTTTAGTCACACTAGGGGTGAGAGTTGCATTTTCACGATTGAGAAGTGGTGCGAATTCTATGGCGTTGGTGGTATAGTGGTGAGCATAGCTGCCTTCCAAGCAGTTGACCCGGGTTCGATTCCCGGCCAACGCATTGTTTCTCTTGTTTTGAAGTATTCTTGTTAACACTCTCTCCAGAGGCCAATGGTTGTGCGGTCAGGCTTAAAAAGAGTGCGGCCAGGAGGTATGCAGCTGCAAAGTCTGTGCAAGAGAGCCTCCAAGTTGAAGCATGCAAGGTTATCGGACACTCAAAAGCATCCTTCGAGCCGGAATCGAACCAGCGACCTAAGGATTGCTAACTAGCTACTACAGTCCTCCGCTCTACCAGCTGAGCTATCGAAGGTTTAGCCAGATATGCGTGCAGCTGCTTCCTAGGTTTTTGTGTCAGTGCCAACTAAAAAGAAGTTGGCCCTTCATTTGAAGGTAGTGCCAAGTGGAAGTTTTGGAGGATGCGGGCATCGATCCCGCTACCTCTCGCATGCTAAGCGAGCGCTCTACCATTTGAGCTAATCCCCCTCTACGGTTGCTGGCTTCTGGCACTCGGGTCACACCGCAGTCATGTTATTATGCCTAAACCAAGCTTTGACCATGGGAGAAGAAAGGTTTCTTTTTTTTTTTTTTTTTTTTTTAAGTGTGGATTTTTTGGTGCCTTGAAATATAAAGGACAGTGGAGTTTGCTGGGCTTTGGGTGGCCTGAAAGAACGAGACAGTGAATTTTTGGGGTACCTTTTTCCTGGGAGCATGAAAAATACAAAACTCTGCGCCTAGCAGAGGATGGTTTCGATCCATCGACCTCTGGGTTATGGGCCCAGCACGCTCCCGCTGCGCCACTCTGCTGCTGCTTAAACCTCTCTTACGAGAAGCCACATTACCGTCTGACTGTTGTCAAGCCACTAACGAAGCAGAAGAGTTGGCTTTAGTCACACTAGGGGTGAGAGTTGCATTTTCACGATTGAGAAGTGGTGCGAATTCTATGGCGTTGGTGGTATAGTGGTGAGCATAGCTGCCTTCCAAGCAGTTGACCCGGGTTCGATTCCCGGCCAACGCATTGTTTCTCTTGTTTTGAAGTATTCTTGTTAACACTCTCTCCAGAGGCCAATGGTTGTGCGGTCAGGCTCAAAAAGAGTGCGGCCAGGAGGTATGCAGCTGCAAAGTCTGTGCAAGAGAGCCTCCAAGTTGAAGCATGCAAGGTTATCGGACACTCAAAAGCATCCTTCGAGCCGGAATCGAACCAGCGACCTAAGGATTGCTAACTAGCTACTACAGTCCTCCGCTCTACCAGCTGAGCTATCGAAGGTTTAGCCAGATATGCGTGCAGCTGCTTCCTAGGTTTTTGTGTCAGTGCCAACTAAAAAGAAGTTGGCCCTTCATTTGAAGGTAGTGCCAAGTGGAAGTTTTGGAGGATGCGGGCATCGATCCCGCTACCTCTCGCATGCTAAGCGAGCGCTCTACCATTTGAGCTAATCCCCCTCTACGGTTGCTGGCTTCTGGCACTCGGGTCACACCGCAGTCATGTTATCATGCCTAAACCAAGCTTTGACCATGGGAGAAGAAAGGTTTCTTTTTTTTTTTTTTTTTTTTTTTAAGTGTGGATTTTTTGGTGCCTTGAAATATAAAGGACAGTGGAATTTGCTGGGCTTTGGGTGGCCTGAAAGAACGAGACAGTGAATTTTTGGGGTACCTTTTTCCTGGGAGCATGAAAAATACAAAACTCTGCGCCTAGCAGAGGATGGTTTCGATCCATCGACCTCTGGGTTATGGGCCCAGCACGCTCCCGCTGCGCCACTCTGCTGCTGCTTAAACCTCTCTTACGAGAAGCCACATTACCGTCTGACTGTTGTCAAGCCACTAACGAAGCAGAAGAGTTGGCTTTAGTCACACTAGGGGTGAGAGTTGCATTTTCACGATTGAGAAGTGGTGCGAATTCTATGGCGTTGGTGGTATAGTGGTGAGCATAGCTGCCTTCCAAGCAGTTGACCCGGGTTCGATTCCCGGCCAACGCATTGTTTCTCTTGTTTTGAAGTATTCTTGTTAACACTCTCTCCAGAGGCCAATGGTTGTGCGGTCAGGCTCAAAAAGAGTGCGGCCAGGAGGTATGCAGCTGCAAAGTCTGTGCAAGAGAGCCTCCAAGTTGAAGCATGCAAGGTTATCGGACACTCAAAAGCATCCTTCGAGCCGGAATCGAACCAGCGACCTAAGGATTGCTAACTAGCTACTACAGTCCTCCGCTCTACCAGCTGAGCTATCGAAGGTTTAGCCAGATATGCCTGCAGCTGCTTCCTAGGTTTTTGTGTCAGTGCCAACTAAAAAGAAGTTGGCCCTTCATTTGAAGGTAGTGCCAAGTGGAAGTTTTGGAGGATGCGGGCATCGATCCCGCTACCTCTCGCATGCTAAGCGAGCGCTCTACCATTTGAGCTAATCCCCCTCTACGGTTGCTGGCTTCTGGCACTCGGGTCACACCGCAGTCATGTTATCATGCCTAAACCAAGCTTTGACCATGGGAGAAGAAAGGTTTCTTTTTTTTTGTTTTTTTTTTTTTTTTTTTAAGTGTGGATTTTTTGGTGTCTTGAAATATAAAGGACAGTGGAGTTTGCTGGGCTTTGGGTGGCCTGAAAGAACGAGACAGTGAATTTTTGGGGTACCTTTTTCCTGGGAGCATGAAAAATACAAAACTCTGCGCCTAGCAGAGGATGGTTTCGATCCATCGACCTCTGGGTTATGGGCCCAGCACGCTCCCGCTGCGCCACTCTGCTGCTGCTTAAACCTCTCTTACGAGAAGCCATCGACCTCTGGGTTATGGGCCCAGCACGCTCCCGCTGCGCCACTCTGCTGCTGCTTAAACCTCTCTTACGAGAAGCCACATTACCGTCTGACTGTTGTCAAGCCACTAACGAAGCAGAAGAGTTGGCTTTAGTCACACTAGGGGTGAGAGTTGCATTTTCACGATTGAGAAGTGGTGCGAATTCTATGGCGTTGGTGGTATAGTGGTGAGCATAGCTGCCTTCCAAGCAGTTGACCCGGGTTCGATTCCCGGCCAACGCATTGTTTCTCTTGTTTTGAAGTATTCTTGTTAACACTCTCTCCAGAGGCCAATGGTTGTGCGGTCAGGCTCAAAAAGAGTGCGGCCAGGAGGTATGCAGCTGCAAAGTCTGTGCAAGAGAGCCTCCAAGTTGAAGCATGCAAGGTTATCGGACACTCAAAAGCATCCTTCGAGCCGGAATCGAACCAGCGACCTAAGGATTGCTAACTAGCTACTACAGTCCTCCGCTCTACCAGCTGAGCTATCGAAGGTTTAGCCAGATATGCGTGCAGCTGCTTCCTAGGTTTTTGTGTCAGTGCCAACTAAAAAGAAGTTGGCCCTTCATTTGAAGGTAGTGCCAAGTGGAAGTTTTGGAGGATGCGGGCATCGATCCCGCTACCTCTCGCATGCTAAGCGAGCGCTCTACCATTTGAGCTAATCCCCCTCTACGGTTGCTGGCTTCTGGCACTCGGGTCACACCGCAGTCATGTTATTATGCCTAAACCAAGCTTTGACCATGGGAGAAGAAAGGTTTCTTTTTTTTTTTTTTTTTTTAAGTGTGGATTTTTTGGTGCCTTGAAATATAAAGGACAGTGGAGTTTGCTGGGCTTTGGGTGGCCTGAAAGAACGAGACAGTGAATTTTTGGGGTACCTTTTTCCTGGGAGCATGAAAAATACAAAACTCTGCGCCTAGCAGAGGATGGTTTCGATCCATCGACCTCTGGGTTATGGGCCCAGCACGCTCCCGCTGCGCCACTCTGCTGCTGCTTAAACCTCTCTTACGAGAAGCCACATTACCGTCTGACTGTTGTCAAGCCACTAACGAAGCAGAAGAGTTGGCTTTAGTCACACTAGGGGTGAGAGTTGCATTTTCACGATTGAGAAGTGGTGCGAATTCTATGGCGTTGGTGGTATAGTGGTGAGCATAGCTGCCTTCCAAGCAGTTGACCCGGGTTCGATTCCCGGCCAACGCATTGTTTCTCTTGTTTTGAAGTATTCTTGTTAACACTCTCTCCAGAGGCCAATGGTTGTGCGGTCAGGCTTAAAAAGAGTGCGGCCAGGAGGTATGCAGCTGCAAAGTCTGTGCAAGAGAGCCTCCAAGTTGAAGCATGCAAGGTTATCGGACACTCAAAAGCATCCTTCGAGCCGGAATCGAACCAGCGACCTAAGGATTGCTAACTAGCTACTACAGTCCTCCGCTCTACCAGCTGAGCTATCGAAGGTTTAGCCAGATATGCGTGCAGCTGCTTCCTAGGTTTTTGTGTCAGTGCCAACTAAAAAGAAGTTGGCCCTTCATTTGAAGGTAGTGCCAAGTGGAAGTTTTGGAGGATGCGGGCATCGATCCCGCTACCTCTCGCATGCTAAGCGAGCGCTCTACCATTTGAGCTAATCCCCCTCTACGGTTGCTGGCTTCTGGCACTCGGGTCACACCGCAGTCATGTTATTATGCCTAAACCAAGCTTTGACCATGGGAGAAGAAAGGTTTCTTTTTTTTTTTTTTTTTTTTTTAAGTGTGGATTTTTTGGTGCCTTGAAATATAAAGGACAGTGGAGTTTGCTGGGCTTTGGGTGGCCTGAAAGAACGAGACAGTGAATTTTTGGGGTACCTTTTTCCTGGGAGCATGAAAAATACAAAACTCTGCGCCTAGCAGAGGATGGTTTCGATCCATCGACCTCTGGGTTATGGGCCCAGCACGCTCCCGCTGCGCCACTCTGCTGCTGCTTAAACCTCTCTTACGAGAAGCCACATTACCGTCTGACTGTTGTCAAGCCACTAACGAAGCAGAAGAGTTGGCTTTAGTCACACTAGGGGTGAGAGTTGCATTTTCACGATTGAGAAGTGGTGCGAATTCTATGGCGTTGGTGGTATAGTGGTGAGCATAGCTGCCTTCCAAGCAGTTGACCCGGGTTCGATTCCCGGCCAACGCATTGTTTCTCTTGTTTTGAAGTATTCTTGTTAACACTCTCTCCAGAGGCCAATGGTTGTGCGGTCAGGCTCAAAAAGAGTGCGGCCAGGAGGTATGCAGCTGCAAAGTCTGTGCAAGAGAGCCTCCAAGTTGAAGCATGCAAGGTTATCGGACACTCAAAAGCATCCTTCGAGCCGGAATCGAACCAGCGACCTAAGGATTGCTAACTAGCTACTACAGTCCTCCGCTCTACCAGCTGAGCTATCGAAGGTTTAGCCAGATATGCGTGCAGCTGCTTCCTAGGTTTTTGTGTCAGTGCCAACTAAAAAGAAGTTGGCCCTTCATTTGAAGGTAGTGCCAAGTGGAAGTTTTGGAGGATGCGGGCATCGATCCCGCTACCTCTCGCATGCTAAGCGAGCGCTCTACCATTTGAGCTAATCCCCCTCTACGGTTGCTGGCTTCTGGCACTCGGGTCACACCGCAGTCATGTTATCATGCCTAAACCAAGCTTTGACCATGGGAGAAGAAAGGTTTCTTTTTTTTTTTTTTTTTTTTTTAAGTGTGGATTTTTTGGTGCCTTGAAATATAAAGGACAGTGGAATTTGCTGGGCTTTGGGTGGCCTGAAAGAACGAGACAGTGAATTTTTGGGGTACCTTTTTCCTGGGAGCATGAAAAATACAAAACTCTGCGCCTAGCAGAGGATGGTTTCGATCCATCGACCTCTGGGTTATGGGCCCAGCACGCTCCCGCTGCGCCACTCTGCTGCTGCTTAAACCTCTCTTACGAGAAGCCACATTACCGTCTGACTGTTGTCAAGCCACTAACGAAGCAGAAGAGTTGGCTTTAGTCACACTAGGGGTGAGAGTTGCATTTTCACGATTGAGAAGTGGTGCGAATTCTATGGCGTTGGTGGTATAGTGGTGAGCATAGCTGCCTTCCAAGCAGTTGACCCGGGTTCGATTCCCGGCCAACGCATTGTTTCTCTTGTTTTGAAGTATTCTTGTTAACACTCTCTCCAGAGGCCAATGGTTGTGCGGTCAGGCTCAAAAAGAGTGCGGCCAGGAGGTATGCAGCTGCAAAGTCTGTGCAAGAGAGCCTCCAAGTTGAAGCATGCAAGGTTATCGGACACTCAAAAGCATCCTTCGAGCCGGAATCGAACCAGCGACCTAAGGATTGCTAACTAGCTACTACAGTCCTCCGCTCTACCAGCTGAGCTATCGAAGGTTTAGCCAGATATGCCTGCAGCTGCTTCCTAGGTTTTTGTGTCAGTGCCAACTAAAAAGAAGTTGGCCCTTCATTTGAAGGTAGTGCCAAGTGGAAGTTTTGGAGGATGCGGGCATCGATCCCGCTACCTCTCGCATGCTAAGCGAGCGCTCTACCATTTGAGCTAATCCCCCTCTACGGTTGCTGGCTTCTGGCACTCGGGTCACACCGCAGTCATGTTATCATGCCTAAACCAAGCTTTGACCATGGGAGAAGAAAGGTTTCTTTTTTTTTGTTTTTTTTTTTTTTTTTTTAAGTGTGGATTTTTTGGTGTCTTGAAATATAAAGGACAGTGGAGTTTGCTGGGCTTTGGGTGGCCTGAAAGAACGAGACAGTGAATTTTTGGGGTACCTTTTTCCTGGGAGCATGAAAAATACAAAACTCTGCGCCTAGCAGAGGATGGTTTCGATCCATCGACCTCTGGGTTATGGGCCCAGCACGCTCCCGCTGCGCCACTCTGCTGCTGCTTAAACCTCTCTTACGAGAAGCCATCGACCTCTGGGTTATGGGCCCAGCACGCTCCCGCTGCGCCACTCTGCTGCTGCTTAAACCTCTCTTACGAGAAGCCACATTACCGTCTGACTGTTGTCAAGCCACTAACGAAGCAGAAGAGTTGGCTTTAGTCACACTAGGGGTGAGAGTTGCATTTTCACGATTGAGAAGTGGTGCGAATTCTATGGCGTTGGTGGTATAGTGGTGAGCATAGCTGCCTTCCAAGCAGTTGACCCGGGTTCGATTCCCGGCCAACGCATTGTTTCTCTTGTTTTGAAGTATTCTTGTTAACACTCTCTCCAGAGGCCAATGGTTGTGCGGTCAGGCTCAAAAAGAGTGCGGCCAGGAGGTATGCAGCTGCAAAGTCTGTGCAAGAGAGCCTCCAAGTTGAAGCATGCAAGGTTATCGGACACTCAAAAGCATCCTTCGAGCCGGAATCGAACCAGCGACCTAAGGATTGCTAACTAGCTACTACAGTCCTCCGCTCTACCAGCTGAGCTATCGAAGGTTTAGCCAGATATGCGTGCAGCTGCTTCCTAGGTTTTTGTGTCAGTGCCAACTAAAAAGAAGTTGGCCCTTCATTTGAAGGTAGTGCCAAGTGGAAGTTTTGGAGGATGCGGGCATCGATCCCGCTACCTCTCGCATGCTAAGCGAGCGCTCTACCATTTGAGCTAATCCCCCTCTACGGTTGCTGGCTTCTGGCACTCGGGTCACACCGCAGTCATGTTATTATGCCTAAACCAAGCTTTGACCATGGGAGAAGAAAGGTTTCTTTTTTTTTTTTTTTTTTTTTTAAGTGTGGATTTTTTGGTGCCTTGAAATATAAAGGACAGTGGAGTTTGCTGGGCTTTGGGTGGCCTGAAAGAACGAGACAGTGAATTTTTGGGGTACCTTTTTCCTGGGAGCATGAAAAATACAAAACTCTGCGCCTAGCAGAGGATGGTTTCGATCCATCGACCTCTGGGTTATGGGCCCAGCACGCTCCCGCTGCGCCACTCTGCTGCTGCTTAAACCTCTCTTACGAGAAGCCACATTACCGTCTGACTGTTGTCAAGCCACTAACGAAGCAGAAGAGTTGGCTTTAGTCACACTAGGGGTGAGAGTTGCATTTTCACGATTGAGAAGTGGTGCGAATTCTATGGCGTTGGTGGTATAGTGGTGAGCATAGCTGCCTTCCAAGCAGTTGACCCGGGTTCGATTCCCGGCCAACGCATTGTTTCTCTTGTTTTGAAGTATTCTTGTTAACACTCTCTCCAGAGGCCAATGGTTGTGCGGTCAGGCTCAAAAAGAGTGCGGCCAGGAGGTATGCAGCTGCAAAGTCTGTGCAAGAGAGCCTCCAAGTTGAAGCATGCAAGGTTATCGGACACTCAAAAGCATCCTTCGAGCCGGAATCGAACCAGCGACCTAAGGATTGCTAACTAGCTACTACAGTCCTCCGCTCTACCAGCTGAGCTATCGAAGGTTTAGCCAGATATGCGTGCAGCTGCTTCCTAGGTTTTTGTGTCAGTGCCAACTAAAAAGAAGTTGGCCCTTCATTTGAAGGTAGTGCCAAGTGGAAGTTTTGGAGGATGCGGGCATCGATCCCGCTACCTCTCGCATGCTAAGCGAGCGCTCTACCATTTGAGCTAATCCCCCTCTACGGTTGCTGGCTTCTGGCACTCGGGTCACACCGCAGTCATGTTATTATGCCTAAACCAAGCTTTGACCATGGGAGAAGAAAGGTTTCTTTTTTTTTTTTTTTTTTTTTTTAAGTGTGGATTTTTTGGTGCCTTGAAATATAAAGGACAGTGGAGTTTGCTGGGCTTTGGGTGGCCTGAAAGAACGAGACAGTGAATTTTTGGGGTACCTTTTTCCTGGGAGCATGAAAAATACAAAACTCTGCGCCTAGCAGAGGATGGTTTCGATCCATCGACCTCTGGGTTATGGGCCCAGCACGCTCCCGCTGCGCCACTCTGCTGCTGCTTAAACCTCTCTTACGAGAAGCCACATTACCGTCTGACTGTTGTCAAGCCACTAACGAAGCAGAAGAGTTGGCTTTAGTCACACTAGGGGTGAGAGTTGCATTTTCACGATTGAGAAGTGGTGCGAATTCTATGGCGTTGGTGGTATAGTGGTGAGCATAGCTGCCTTCCAAGCAGTTGACCCGGGTTCGATTCCCGGCCAACGCATTGTTTCTCTTGTTTTGAAGTATTCTTGTTAACACTCTCTCCAGAGGCCAATGGTTGTGCGGTCAGGCTCAAAAAGAGTGCGGCCAGGAGGTATGCAGCTGCAAAGTCTGTGCAAGAGAGCCTCCAAGTTGAAGCATGCAAGGTTATCGGACACTCAAAAGCATCCTTCGAGCCGGAATCGAACCAGCGACCTAAGGATTGCTAACTAGCTACTACAGTCCTCCGCTCTACCAGCTGAGCTATCGAAGGTTTAGCCAGATATGCGTGCAGCTGCTTCCTAGGTTTTTGTGTCAGTGCCAACTAAAAAGAAGTTGGCCCTTCATTTGAAGGTAGTGCCAAGTGGAAGTTTTGGAGGATGCGGGCATCGATCCCGCTACCTCTCGCATGCTAAGCGAGCGCTCTACCATTTGAGCTAATCCCCCTCTACGGTTGCTGGCTTCTGGCACTCGGGTCACACCGCAGTCATGTTATTATGCCTAAACCAAGCTTTGACCATGGGAGAAGAAAGGTTTCTTTTTTTTTTTTTTTTTTTTTTTAAGTGTGGATTTTTTGGTGCCTTGAAATATAAAGGACAGTGGAGTTTGCTGGGCTTTGGGTGGCCTGAAAGAACGAGACAGTGAATTTTTGGGGTACCTTTTTCCTGGGAGCATGAAAAATACAAAACTCTGCGCCTAGCAGAGGATGGTTTCGATCCATCGACCTCTGGGTTATGGGCCCAGCACGCTCCCGCTGCGCCACTCTGCTGCTGCTTAAACCTCTCTTACGAGAAGCCACATTACCGTCTGACTGTTGTCAAGCCACTAACGAAGCAGAAGAGTTGGCTTTAGTCACACTAGGGGTGAGAGTTGCATTTTCACGATTGAGAAGTGGTGCGAATTCTATGGCGTTGGTGGTATAGTGGTGAGCATAGCTGCCTTCCAAGCAGTTGACCCGGGTTCGATTCCCGGCCAACGCATTGTTTCTCTTGTTTTGAAGTATTCTTGTTAACACTCTCTCCAGAGGCCAATGGTTGTGCGGTCAGGCTCAAAAAGAGTGCGGCCAGGAGGTATGCAGCTGCAAAGTCTGTGCAAGAGAGCCTCCAAGTTGAAGCATGCAAGGTTATCGGACACTCAAAAGCATCCTTCGAGCCGGAATCGAACCAGCGACCTAAGGATTGCTAACTAGCTACTACAGTCCTCCGCTCTACCAGCTGAGCTATCGAAGGTTTAGCCAGATATGCGTGCAGCTGCTTCCTAGGTTTTTGTGTCAGTGCCAACTAAAAAGAAGTTGGCCCTTCATTTGAAGGTAGTGCCAAGTGGAAGTTTTGGAGGATGCGGGCATCGATCCCGCTACCTCTCGCATGCTAAGCGAGCGCTCTACCATTTGAGCTAATCCCCCTCTACAGTTGCTGGCTTCTGGCACTCGGGTCACACCGCAGTCATGTTATTATGCCTAAACCAAGCTTTGACCATGGGAGAAGAAAGGTTTCTTTTTTTTTTTTTAAGTGTGGATTTTTTGGTGCCTTGAAATATAAAGGACAGTGGAGTTTGCTGGGCTTTGGGTGGCCTGAAAGAACGAGACAGTGAATTTTTGGGGTACCTTTTTCCTGGGAGCATGAAAAATACAAAACTCTGCGCCTAGCAGAGGATGGTTTCGATCCATCGACCTCTGGGTTATGGGCCCAGCACGCTCCCGCTGCGCCACTCTGCTGCTGCTTAAACCTCTCTTACGAGAAGCCACATTACCGTCTGACTGTTGTCAAGCCACTAACGAAGCAGAAGAGTTGGCTTTAGTCACACTAGGGGTGAGAGTTGCATTTTCACGATTGAGAAGTGGTGCGAATTCTATGGCGTTGGTGGTATAGTGGTGAGCATAGCTGCCTTCCAAGCAGTTGACCCGGGTTCGATTCCCGGCCAACGCATTGTTTCTCTTGTTTTGAAGTATTCTTGTTAACACTCTCTCCAGAGGCCAATGGTTGTGCGGTCAGGCTTAAAAAGAGTGCGGCCAGGAGGTATGCAGCTGCAAAGTCTGTGCAAGAGAGCCTCCAAGTTGAAGCATGCAAGGTTATCGGACACTCAAAAGCATCCTTCGAGCCGGAATCGAACCAGCGACCTAAGGATTGCTAACTAGCTACTACAGTCCTCCGCTCTACCAGCTGAGCTATCGAAGGTTTAGCCAGATATGCGTGCAGCTGCTTCCTAGGTTTTTGTGTCAGTGCCAACTAAAAAGAAGTTGGCCCTTCATTTGAAGGTAGTGCCAAGTGGAAGTTTTGGAGGATGCGGGCATCGATCCCGCTACCTCTCGCATGCTAAGCGAGCGCTCTACCATTTGAGCTAATCCCCCTCTACGGTTGCTGGCTTCTGGCACTCGGGTCACACCGCAGTCATGTTATTATGCCTAAACCAAGCTTTGACCATGGGAGAAGAAAGGTTTCTTTTTTTTTTTTTTTTTTTTTTAAGTGTGGATTTTTTGGTGCCTTGAAATATAAAGGACAGTGGAGTTTGCTGGGCTTTGGGTGGCCTGAAAGAACGAGACAGTGAATTTTTGGGGTACCTTTTTCCTGGGAGCATGAAAAATACAAAACTCTGCGCCTAGCAGAGGATGGTTTCGATCCATCGACCTCTGGGTTATGGGCCCAGCACGCTCCCGCTGCGCCACTCTGCTGCTGCTTAAACCTCTCTTACGAGAAGCCACATTACCGTCTGACTGTTGTCAAGCCACTAACGAAGCAGAAGAGTTGGCTTTAGTCACACTAGGGGTGAGAGTTGCATTTTCACGATTGAGAAGTGGTGCGAATTCTATGGCGTTGGTGGTATAGTGGTGAGCATAGCTGCCTTCCAAGCAGTTGACCCGGGTTCGATTCCCGGCCAACGCATTGTTTCTCTTGTTTTGAAGTATTCTTGTTAACACTCTCTCCAGAGGCCAATGGTTGTGCGGTCAGGCTTAAAAAGAGTGCGGCCAGGAGGTATGCAGCTGCAAAGTCTGTGCAAGAGAGCCTCCAAGTTGAAGCATGCAAGGTTATCGGACACTCAAAAGCATCCTTCGAGCCGGAATCGAACCAGCGACCTAAGGATTGCTAACTAGCTACTACAGTCCTCCGCTCTACCAGCTGAGCTATCGAAGGTTTAGCCAGATATGCGTGCAGCTGCTTCCTAGGTTTTTGTGTCAGTGCCAACTAAAAAGAAGTTGGCCCTTCATTTGAAGGTAGTGCCAAGTGGAAGTTTTGGAGGATGCGGGCATCGATCCCGCTACCTCTCGCATGCTAAGCGAGCGCTCTACCATTTGAGCTAATCCCCCTCTACGGTTGCTGGCTTCTGGCACTCGGGTCACACCGCAGTCATGTTATTATGCCTAAACCAAGCTTTGACCATGGGAGAAGAAAGGTTTCTTTTTTTTTTTTTTTTTTTTTTAAGTGTGGATTTTTTGGTGCCTTGAAATATAAAGGACAGTGGAGTTTGCTGGGCTTTGGGTGGCCTGAAAGAACGAGACAGTGAATTTTTGGGGTACCTTTTTCCTGGGAGCATGAAAAATACAAAACTCTGCGCCTAGCAGAGGATGGTTTCGATCCATCGACCTCTGGGTTATGGGCCCAGCACGCTCCCGCTGCGCCACTCTGCTGCTGCTTAAACCTCTCTTACGAGAAGCCACATTACCGTCTGACTGTTGTCAAGCCACTAACGAAGCAGAAGAGTTGGCTTTAGTCACACTAGGGGTGAGAGTTGCATTTTCACGATTGAGAAGTGGTGCGAATTCTATGGCGTTGGTGGTATAGTGGTGAGCATAGCTGCCTTCCAAGCAGTTGACCCGGGTTCGATTCCCGGCCAACGCATTGTTTCTCTTGTTTTGAAGTATTCTTGTTAACACTCTCTCCAGAGGCCAATGGTTGTGCGGTCAGGCTCAAAAAGAGTGCGGCCAGGAGGTATGCAGCTGCAAAGTCTGTGCAAGAGAGCCTCCAAGTTGAAGCATGCAAGGTTATCGGACACTCAAAAGCATCCTTCGAGCCGGAATCGAACCAGCGACCTAAGGATTGCTAACTAGCTACTACAGTCCTCCGCTCTACCAGCTGAGCTATCGAAGGTTTAGCCAGATATGCGTGCAGCTGCTTCCTAGGTTTTTGTGTCAGTGCCAACTAAAAAGAAGTTGGCCCTTCATTTGAAGGTAGTGCCAAGTGGAAGTTTTGGAGGATGCGGGCATCGATCCCGCTACCTCTCGCATGCTAAGCGAGCGCTCTACCATTTGAGCTAATCCCCCTCTACGGTTGCTGGCTTCTGGCACTCGGGTCACACCGCAGTCATGTTATCATGCCTAAACCAAGCTTTGACCATGGGAGAAGAAAGGTTTCTTTTTTTTTTTTTTTTTTTTTTAAGTGTGGATTTTTTGGTGCCTTGAAATATAAAGGACAGTGGAATTTGCTGGGCTTTGGGTGGCCTGAAAGAACGAGACAGTGAATTTTTGGGGTACCTTTTTCCTGGGAGCATGAAAAATACAAAACTCTGCGCCTAGCAGAGGATGGTTTCGATCCATCGACCTCTGGGTTATGGGCCCAGCACGCTCCCGCTGCGCCACTCTGCTGCTGCTTAAACCTCTCTTACGAGAAGCCACATTACCGTCTGACTGTTGTCAAGCCACTAACGAAGCAGAAGAGTTGGCTTTAGTCACACTAGGGGTGAGAGTTGCATTTTCACGATTGAGAAGTGGTGCGAATTCTATGGCGTTGGTGGTATAGTGGTGAGCATAGCTGCCTTCCAAGCAGTTGACCCGGGTTCGATTCCCGGCCAACGCATTGTTTCTCTTGTTTTGAAGTATTCTTGTTAACACTCTCTCCAGAGGCCAATGGTTGTGCGGTCAGGCTCAAAAAGAGTGCGGCCAGGAGGTATGCAGCTGCAAAGTCTGTGCAAGAGAGCCTCCAAGTTGAAGCATGCAAGGTTATCGGACACTCAAAAGCATCCTTCGAGCCGGAATCGAACCAGCGACCTAAGGATTGCTAACTAGCTACTACAGTCCTCCGCTCTACCAGCTGAGCTATCGAAGGTTTAGCCAGATATGCCTGCAGCTGCTTCCTAGGTTTTTGTGTCAGTGCCAACTAAAAAGAAGTTGGCCCTTCATTTGAAGGTAGTGCCAAGTGGAAGTTTTGGAGGATGCGGGCATCGATCCCGCTACCTCTCGCATGCTAAGCGAGCGCTCTACCATTTGAGCTAATCCCCCTCTACGGTTGCTGGCTTCTGGCACTCGGGTCACACCGCAGTCATGTTATCATGCCTAAACCAAGCTTTGACCATGGGAGAAGAAAGGTTTCTTTTTTTTTGTTTTTTTTTTTTTTTTTTTAAGTGTGGATTTTTTGGTGTCTTGAAATATAAAGGACAGTGGAGTTTGCTGGGCTTTGGGTGGCCTGAAAGAACGAGACAGTGAATTTTTGGGGTACCTTTTTCCTGGGAGCATGAAAAATACAAAACTCTGCGCCTAGCAGAGGATGGTTTCGATCCATCGACCTCTGGGTTATGGGCCCAGCACGCTCCCGCTGCGCCACTCTGCTGCTGCTTAAACCTCTCTTACGAGAAGCCATCGACCTCTGGGTTATGGGCCCAGCACGCTCCCGCTGCGCCACTCTGCTGCTGCTTAAACCTCTCTTACGAGAAGCCACATTACCGTCTGACTGTTGTCAAGCCACTAACGAAGCAGAAGAGTTGGCTTTAGTCACACTAGGGGTGAGAGTTGCATTTTCACGATTGAGAAGTGGTGCGAATTCTATGGCGTTGGTGGTATAGTGGTGAGCATAGCTGCCTTCCAAGCAGTTGACCCGGGTTCGATTCCCGGCCAACGCATTGTTTCTCTTGTTTTGAAGTATTCTTGTTAACACTCTCTCCAGAGGCCAATGGTTGTGCGGTCAGGCTCAAAAAGAGTGCGGCCAGGAGGTATGCAGCTGCAAAGTCTGTGCAAGAGAGCCTCCAAGTTGAAGCATGCAAGGTTATCGGACACTCAAAAGCATCCTTCGAGCCGGAATTGAACCAGCGACCTAAGGATTGCTAACTAGCTACTACAGTCCTCCGCTCTACCAGCTGAGCTATCGAAGGTTTAGCCAGATATGCGTGCAGCTGCTTCCTAGGTTTTTGTGTCAGTGCCAACTAAAAAGAAGTTGGCCCTTCATTTGAAGGTAGTGCCAAGTGGAAGTTTTGGAGGATGCGGGCATCGATCCCGCTCCCTCTCGCATGCTAAGCGAGCGCTCTACCATTTGAGCTAATCCCCCTCTACGGTTGCTGGCTTCTGGCACTCGGGTCACACCGCAGTCATGTTATCATGCCTAAACCAAGCTTTGACCATGGGAGAAGAAAGGTTTCTTTTTTTTTTTTTTTTTTTTTTAAGTGTGGATTTTTTGGTGCCTTGAAATATAAAGGACAGTGGAATTTGCTGGGCTTTGGGTGGCCTGAAAGAACGAGACAGTGAATTTTTGGGGTACCTTTTTCCTGGGAGCATGAAAAATACAAAACTCTGCGCCTAGCAGAGGATGGTTTCGATCCATCGACCTCTGGGTTATGGGCCCAGCACGCTCCCGCTGCGCCACTCTGCTGCTGCTTAAACCTCTCTTACGAGAAGCCACATTACCGTCTGACTGTTGTCAAGCCACTAACGAAGCAGAAGAGTTGGCTTTAGTCACACTAGGGGTGAGAGTTGCATTTTCACGATTGAGAAGTGGTGCGAATTCTATGGCGTTGGTGGTATAGTGGTGAGCATAGCTGCCTTCCAAGCAGTTGACCCGGGTTCGATTCCCGGCCAACGCATTGTTTCTCTTGTTTTGAAGTATTCTTGTTAACACTCTCTCCAGAGGCCAATGGTTGTGCGGTCAGGCTCAAAAAGAGTGCGGCCAGGAGGTATGCAGCTGCAAAGTCTGTGCAAGAGAGCCTCCAAGTTGAAGCATGCAAGGTTATCGGACACTCAAAAGCATCCTTCGAGCCGGAATTGAACCAGCGACCTAAGGATTGCTAACTAGCTACTACAGTCCTCCGCTCTACCAGCTGAGCTATCGAAGGTTTAGCCAGATATGCGTGCAGCTGCTTCCTAGGTTTTTGTGTCAGTGCCAACTAAAAAGAAGTTGGCCCTTCATTTGAAGGTAGTGCCAAGTGGAAGTTTTGGAGGATGCGGGCATCGATCCCGCTACCTCTCGCATGCTAAGCGAGCGCTCTACCATTTGAGCTAATCCCCCTCTACGGTTGCTGGCTTCTGGCACTCGGGTCACACCGCAGTCATGTTATTATGCCTAAACCAAGCTTTGACCATGGGAGAAGAAAGGTTTCTTTTTTTTTTTTTTTTTTTAAGTGTGGATTTTTTGGTGCCTTGAAATATAAAGGACAGTGGAGTTTGCTGGGCTTTGGGTGGCCTGAAAGAACGAGACAGTGAATTTTTGGGGTACCTTTTTCCTGGGAGCATGAAAAATACAAAACTCTGCGCCTAGCAGAGGATGGTTTCGATCCATCGACCTCTGGGTTATGGGCCCAGCACGCTCCCGCTGCGCCACTCTGCTGCTGCTTAAACCTCTCTTACGAGAAGCCACATTACCGTCTGACTGTTGTCAAGCCACTAACGAAGCAGAAGAGTTGGCTTTAGTCACACTAGGGGTGAGAGTTGCATTTTCACGATTGAGAAGTGGTGCGAATTCTATGGCGTTGGTGGTATAGTGGTGAGCATAGCTGCCTTCCAAGCAGTTGACCCGGGTTCGATTCCCGGCCAACGCATTGTTTCTCTTGTTTTGAAGTATTCTTGTTAACACTCTCTCCAGAGGCCAATGGTTGTGCGGTCAGGCTCAAAAAGAGTGCGGCCAGGAGGTATGCAGCTGCAAAGTCTGTGCAAGAGAGCCTCCAAGTTGAAGCATGCAAGGTTATCGGACACTCAAAAGCATCCTTCGAGCCGGAATCGAACCAGCGACCTAAGGATTGCTAACTAGCTACTACAGTCCTCCGCTCTACCAGCTGAGCTATCGAAGGTTTAGCCAGATATGCGTGCAGCTGCTTCCTAGGTTTTTGTGTCAGTGCCAACTAAAAAGAAGTTGGCCCTTCATTTGAAGGTAGGGCCAAGTGGAAGTTTTGGAGGATGCGGGCATCGATCCCGCTACCTCTCCCATGCTAAGCGAGCGCTCTACCATTTGAGCTAATCCCCCTCTACGGTTGCTGGCTTCTGGCACTCGGGTCACACCGCAGTCATGTTATCATGCCTAAACCAAGCTTTGACCATGGGAGAAGAAAGGTTTCTTTTTTTTTTTTTTTTTTTAAGTGTGGATTTTTTGGTGCCTTGAAATATAAAGGACAGTGGAGTTTGCTGGGCTTTGGGTGGCCTGAAAGAACGAGACAGTGAATTTTTGGGGTACCTTTTTCCTGGGAGCATGAAAAATACAAAACTCTGCGCCTAGCAGAGGATGGTTTCGATCCATCGACCTCTGGGTTATGGGCCCAGCACGCTCCCGCTGCGCCACTCTGCTGCTGCTTAAACCTCTCTTACGAGAAGCCACATTACCGTCTGACTGTTGTCAAGCCACTAACGAAGCAGAAGAGTTGGCTTTAGTCACACTAGGGGTGAGAGTTGCATTTTCACGATTGAGAAGTGGTGCAAATTCTATGGCGTTGGTGGTATAGTGGTGAGCATAGCTGCCTTCCAAGCAGTTGACCCGGGTTCGATTCCCGGCCAACGCATTGTTTCTCTTGTTTTGAAGTATTCTTGTTAACACTCTCTCCAGAGGCCAATGGTTGTGCGGTCAGGCTCAAAAAGAGTGCGGCCAGGAGGTATGCAGCTGCAAAGTCTGTGCAAGAGAGCCTCCAAGTTGAAGCATGCAAGGTTATCGGACACTCAAAAGCATCCTTCGAGCCGGAATCGAACCAGCGACCTAAGGATTGCTAACTAGCTACTACAGTCCTCCGCTCTACCAGCTGAGCTATCGAAGGTTTAGCCAGATATGCGTGCAGCTGCTTCCTAGGTTTTTGTGTCAGTGCCAACTAAAAAGAAGTTGGCCCTTCATTTGAAGGTAGGGCCAAGTGGAAGTTTTGGAGGATGCGGGCATCAATCCCGCTACCTCTCGCATGCTAAGCGAGCGCTCTACCATTTGAGCTAATCCCCCTCTACGGTTGCTGGCTTCTGGCACTCGGGTCACACCGCAGTCATGTTATCATGCCTAAACCAAGCTTTGACCATGGGAGAAGAAAGGTTTCTTTTTTTTTTTTTTTTTTTTAAGTGTGGATTTTTTGGTGCCTTGAAATATAAAGGACAGTGGAGTTTGCTGGGCTTTGGGTGGCCTGAAAGAACGAGACAGTGAATTTTTGGGGTACCTTTTTCCTGGGAGCATGAAAAATACAAAACTCTGCGCCTAGCAGAGGATGGTTTCGATCCATCGACCTCTGGGTTATGGGCCCAGCACGCTCCCGCTGCGCCACTCTGCTGCTGCTTAAACCTCTCTTACGAGAAGCCACATTACCGTCTGACTGTTGTCAAGCCACTAACGAAGCAGAAGAGTTGGCTTTAGTCACACTAGGGGTGAGAGTTGCATTTTCACGATTGAGAAGTGGTGCGAATTCTATGGCGTTGGTGGTATAGTGGTGAGCATAGCTGCCTTCCAAGCAGTTGACCCGGGTTCGATTCCCGGCCAACGCATTGTTTCTCTTGTTTTGAAGTATTCTTGTTAACACTCTCTCCAGAGGCCAATGGTTGTGCGGTCAGGCTCAAAAAGAGTGCGGCCAGGAGGTATGCAGCTGCAAAGTCTGTGCAAGAGAGCCTCCAAGTTGAAGCATGCAAGGTTATCGGACACTCAAAAGCATCCTTCGAGCCGGAATCGAACCAGCGACCTAAGGATTGCTAACTAGCTACTACAGTCCTCCGCTCTACCAGCTGAGCTATCGAAGGTTTAGCCAGATATGCGTGCAGCTGCTTCCTAGGTTTTTGTGTCAGTGCCAACTAAAAAGAAGTTGGCCCTTCATTTGAAGGTAGTGCCAAGTGGAAGTTTTGGAGGATGCGGGCATCGATCCCGCTACCTCTCGCATGCTAAGCGAGCGCTCTACCATTTGAGCTAATCCCCCTCTACGGTTGCTGGCTTCTGGCACTCGGGTCACACCGCAGTCATGTTATTATGCCTAAACCAAGCTTTGACCATGGGAGAAGAAAGGTTTCTTTTTTTTTTTTTTTTTTTTTAAGTGTGGATTTTTTGGTGCCTTGAAATATAAAGGACAGTGGAGTTTGCTGGGCTTTGGGTGGCCTGAAAGAACGAGACAGTGAATTTTTGGGGTACCTTTTTCCTGGGAGCATGAAAAATACAAAACTCTGCGCCTAGCAGAGGATGGTTTCGATCCATCGACCTCTGGGTTATGGGCCCAGCACGCTCCCGCTGCGCCACTCTGCTGCTGCTTAAACCTCTCTTACGAGAAGCCACATTACCGTCTGACTGTTGTCAAGCCACTAACGAAGCAGAAGAGTTGGCTTTAGTCACACTAGGGGTGAGAGTTGCATTTTCACGATTGAGAAGTGGTGCGAATTCTATGGCGTTGGTGGTATAGTGGTGAGCATAGCTGCCTTCCAAGCAGTTGACCTGGGTTCAATTCCCGGCCAACGCATTGTTTCTCTTGTTTTGAAGTATTCTTGTTAACACTCTCTCCAGAGGCCAATGGTTGTGCGGTCAGGCTCAAAAAGAGTGCGGCCAGGAGGTATGCAGCTGCAAAGTCTGTGCAAGAGAGCCTCCAAGTTGAAGCATGCAAGGTTATCGGACACTCAAAAGCATCCTTCGAGCCGGAATCGAACCAGCGACCTAAGGATTGCTAACTAGCTACTACAGTCCTCCGCTCTACCAGCTGAGCTATCGAAGGTTTAGCCAGATATGCGTGCAGCTGCTTCCTAGGTTTTTGTGTCAGTGCCAACTAAAAAGAAGTTGGCCCTTCATTTGAAGGTAGTGCCAAGTGGAAGTTTTGGAGGATGCGGGCATCGATGCCGCTACCTCTCGCATGCTAAGCGAGCGCTCTACCATTTGAGCTAATCCCCCTCTACGATTGCTGGCTTCTGGCACTCGGGTCACACCGCAGTCATGTTATTATGCCTAAACCAAGCTTTGACCATGGGAGAAGAAAGGTTTCTTTTTTTTTTTTTTTTTTTTTTAAGTGTGGATTTTTTGGTGCCTTGAAATATAAAGGACAGTGGAGTTTGCTGGGCTTTGGGTGGCCTGAAAGAACGAGACAGTGAATTTTTGGGGTACCTTTTTCCTGGGAGCATGAAAAATACAAAACTCTGCGCCTAGCAGAGGATGGTTTCGATCCATCGACCTCTGGGTTATGGGCCCAGCACGCTCCCGCTGCGCCACTCTGCTGCTGCTTAAACCTCTCTTACGAGAAGCCACATTACCGTCTGACTGTTGTCAAGCCACTAACGAAGCAGAAGAGTTGGCTTTAGTCACACTAGGGGTGAGAGTTGCATTTTCACGATTGAGAAGTGGTGCGAATTCTATGGCGTTGGTGGTATAGTGGTGAGCATAGCTGCCTTCCAAGCAGTTGACCCGGGTTCGATTCCCGGCCAACGCATTGTTTCTCTTGTTTTGAAGTATTCTTGTTAACACTCTCTCCAGAGGCCAATGGTTGTGCGGTCAGGCTCAAAAAGAGTGCGGCCAGGAGGTATGCAGCTGCAAAGTCTGTGCAAGAGAGCCTCCAAGTTGAAGCATGCAAGGTTATCGGACACTCAAAAGCATCCTTCGAGCCGGAATCGAACCAGCGACCTAAGGATTGCTAACTAGCTACTACAGTCCTCCGCTCTACCAGCTGAGCTATCGAAGGTTTAGCCAGATATGCGTGCAGCTGCTTCCTAGGTTTTTGTGTCAGTGCCAACTAAAAAGAAGTTGGCCCTTCATTTGAAGGTAGTGCCAAGTGGAAGTTTTGGAGGATGCGGGCATCGATCCCGCTACCTCTCGCATGCTAAGCGAGCGCTCTACCATTTGAGCTAATCCCCCTCTACGGTTGCTGGCTTCTGGCACTCGGGTCACACCGCAGTCATGTTATTATGCCTAAACCAAGCTTTGACCATGGGAGAAGAAAGGTTTCTTTTTTTTTTTTTTTTTTTAAGTGTGGATTTTTTGGTGCCTTGAAATATAAAGGACAGTGGAGTTTGCTGGGCTTTGGGTGGCCTGAAAGAACGAGACAGTGAATTTTTGGGGTACCTTTTTCCTGGGAGCATGAAAAATACAAAACTCTGCGCCTAGCAGAGGATGGTTTCGATCCATCGACCTCTGGGTTATGGGCCCAGCACGCTCCCGCTGCGCCACTCTGCTGCTGCTTAAACCTCTCTTACGAGAAGCCACATTACCGTCTGACTGTTGTCAAGCCACTAACGAAGCAGAAGAGTTGGCTTTAGTCACACTAGGGGTGAGAGTTGCATTTTCACGATTGAGAAGTGGTGCGAATTCTATGGCGTTGGTGGTATAGTGGTGAGCATAGCTGCCTTCCAAGCAGTTGACCCGGGTTCGATTCCCGGCCAACGCATTGTTTCTCTTGTTTTGAAGTATTCTTGTTAACACTCTCTCCAGAGGCCAATGGTTGTGCGGTCAGGCTCAAAAAGAGTGCGGCCAGGAGGTATGCAGCTGCAAAGTCTGTGCAAGAGAGCCTCCAAGTTGAAGCATGCAAGGTTATCGGACACTCAAAAGCATCCTTCGAGCCGGAATCGAACCAGCGACCTAAGGATTGCTAACTAGCTACTACAGTCCTCCGCTCTACCAGCTGAGCTATCGAAGGTTTAGCCAGATATGCGTGCAGCTGCTTCCTAGGTTTTTGTGTCAGTGCCAACTAAAAAGAAGTTGGCCCTTCATTTGAAGGTAGTGCCAAGTGGAAGTTTTGGAGGATGCGGGCATCGATCCCGCTACCTCTCGCATGCTAAGCGAGCGCTCTACCATTTGAGCTAATCCCCCTCTACGGTTGCTGGCTTCTGGCACTCGGGTCACACCGCAGTCATGTTATTATGCCTAAACCAAGCTTTGACCATGGGAGAAGAAAGGTTTCTTTTTTTTTTTTTTTTTTTTAAGTGTGGATTTTTTGGTGCCTTGAAATATAAAGGACAGTGGAGTTTGCTGGGCTTTGGGTGGCCTGAAAGAACGAGACAGTGAATTTTTGGGGTACCTTTTTCCTGGGAGCATGAAAAATACAAAACTCTGCGCCTAGCAGAGGATGGTTTCGATCCATCGACCTCTGGGTTATGGGCCCAGCACGCTCCCGCTGCGCCACTCTGCTGCTGCTTAAACCTCTCTTACGAGAAGCCACATTACCTTCTGACTGTTGTCAAGCCACTAACGAAGCAGAAGAGTTGGCTTTAGTCACACTAGGGGTGAGAGTTGCATTTTCACGATTGAGAAGTGGTGCGAATTCTATGGCGTTGGTGGTATAGTGGTGAGCATAGCTGCCTTCCAAGCAGTTGACCCGGGTTCGATTCCCGGCCAACGCATTGTTTCTCTTGTTTTGAAGTATTCTTGTTAACACTCTCTCCAGAGGCCAATGGTTGTGCGGTCAGGCTCAAAAAGAGTGCGGCCAGGAGGTATGCAGCTGCAAAGTCTGTGCAAGAGAGCCTCCAAGTTGAAGCATGCAAGGTTATCGGACACTCAAAAGCATCCTTCGAGCCGGAATCGAACCAGCGACCTAAGGATTGCTAACTAGCTACTACAGTCCTCCGCTCTACCAGCTGAGCTATCGAAGGTTTAGCCAGATATGCGTGCAGCTGCTTCCTAGGTTTTTGTGTCAGTGCCAACTAAAAAGAAGTTGGCCCTTCATTTGAAGGTAGTGCCAAGTGGAAGTTTTGGAGGATGCGGGCATCGATCCCGCTACCTCTCGCATGCTAAGCGAGCGCTCTACCATTTGAGCTAATCCCCCTCTACGGTTGCTGGCTTCTGGCACTCGGGTCACACCGCAGTCATGTTATTATGCCTAAACCAAGCTTTGACCATGGGAGAAGAAAGGTTTCTTTTTTTTTTTTTTTTTTTTTTTAAGTGTGGATTTTTTGGTGCCTTGAAATATAAAGGACAGTGGAGTTTGCTGGGCTTTGGGTGGCCTGAAAGAACGAGACAGTGAATTTTTGGGGTACCTTTTTCCTGGGAGCATGAAAAATACAAAACTCTGCGCCTAGCAGAGGATGGTTTCGATCCATCGACCTCTGGGTTATGGGCCCAGCACGCTCCCGCTGCGCCACTCTGCTGCTGCTTAAACCTCTCTTACGAGAAGCCACATTACCTTCTGACTGTTGTCAAGCCACTAACGAAGCAGAAGAGTTGGCTTTAGTCACACTAGGGGTGAGAGTTGCATTTTCACGATTGAGAAGTGGTGCGAATTCTATGGCGTTGGTGGTATAGTGGTGAGCATAGCTGCCTTCCAAGCAGTTGACCCGGGTTCGATTCCCGGCCAACGCATTGTTTCTCTTGTTTTGAAGTATTCTTGTTAACACTCTCTCCAGAGGCCAATGGTTGTGCGGTCAGGCTCAAAAAGAGTGCGGCCAGGAGGTATGCAGCTGCAAAGTCTGTGCAAGAGAGCCTCCAAGTTGAAGCATGCAAGGTTGTCGGACACTCAAAAGCATCCTTCGAGCCGGAATCGAACCAGCGACCTAAGGATTGCTAACTAGCTACTACAGTCCTCCGCTCTACCAGCTGAGCTATCGAAGGTTTAGCCAGATATGCGTGCAGCTGCTTCCTAGGTTTTTGTGTCAGTGCCAACTAAAAAGAAGTTGGCCCTTCATTTGAAGGTAGTGCCAAGTGGAAGTTTTGGAGGATGCGGGCATCGATCCCGCTACCTCTCGCATGCTAAGCGAGCGCTCTACCATTTGAGCTAATCCCCCTCTACGGTTGCTGGCTTCTGGCACTCGGGTCACACCGCAGTCATGTTATTATGCCTAAACCAAGCTTTGACCATGGGAGAAGAAAGGTTTCTTTTTTTTTTTTTTTTTTTAAGTGTGGATTTTTTGGTGCCTTGAAATATAAAGGACAGTGGAGTTTGCTGGGCTTTGGGTGGCCTGAAAGAACGAGACAGTGAATTTTTGGGGTACCTTTTTCCTGGGAGCATGAAAAATACAAAACTCTGCGCCTAGCAGAGGATGGTTTCGATCCATCGACCTCTGGGTTATGGGCCCAGCACGCTCCCGCTGCGCCACTCTGCTGCTGCTTAAACCTCTCTTACGAGAAGCCACATTACCGTCTGACTGTTGTCAAGCCACTAACGAAGCAGAAGAGTTGGCTTTAGTCACACTAGGGGTGAGAGTTGCATTTTCACGATTGAGAAGTGGTGCGAATTCTATGGCGTTGGTGGTATAGTGGTGAGCATAGCTGCCTTCCAAGCAGTTGACCCGGGTTCGATTCCCGGCCAACGCATTGTTTCTCTTGTTTTGAAGTATTCTTGTTAACACTCTCTCCAGAGGCCAATGGTTGTGCGGTCAGGCTCAAAAAGAGTGCGGCCAGGAGGTATGCAGCTGCAAAGTCTGTGCAAGAGAGCCTCCAAGTTGAAGCATGCAAGGTTATCGGACACTCAAAAGCATCCTTCGAGCCGGAATCGAACCAGCGACCTAAGGATTGCTAACTAGCTACTACAGTCCTCCGCTCTACCAGCTGAGCTATCGAAGGTTTAGCCAGATATGCGTGCAGCTGCTTCCTAGGTTTTTGTGTCAGTGCCAACTAAAAAGAAGTTGGCCCTTCATTTGAAGGTAGTGCCAAGTGGAAGTTTTGGAGGATGCGGGCATCGATCCCGCTACCTCTCGCATGCTAAGCGAGCGCTCTACCATTTGAGCTAATCCCCCTCTACGGTTGCTGGCTTCTGGCACTCGGGTCACACCGCAGTCATGTTATTATGCCTAAACCAAGCTTTGACCATGGGAGAAGAAAGGTTTCTTTTTTTTTTTTTTAAGTGTGGATTTTTTGGTGCCTTGAAATATAAAGGACAGTGGAGTTTGCTGGGCTTTGGGTGGCCTGAAAGAACGAGACAGTGAATTTTTGGGGTACCTTTTTCCTGGGAGCATGAAAAATACAAAACTCTGCGCCTAGCAGAGGATGGTTTCGATCCATCGACCTCTGGGTTATGGGCCCAGCACGCTCCCGCTGCGCCACTCTGCTGCTGCTTAAACCTCTCTTACGAGAAGCCACATTACCTTCTGACTGTTGTCAAGCCACTAACGAAGCAGAAGAGTTGGCTTTAGTCACACTAGGGGTGAGAGTTGCATTTTCACGATTGAGAAGTGGTGCGAATTCTATGGCGTTGGTGGTATAGTGGTGAGCATAGCTGCCTTCCAAGCAGTTGACCTGGGTTCGATTCCCGGCCAACGCATTGTTTCTCTTGTTTTGAAGTATTCTTGTTAACACTCTCTCCAGAGGCCAATGGTTGTGCGGTCAGGCTCAAAAAGAGTGCGGCCAGGAGGTATGCAGCTGCAAAGTCTGTGCAAGAGAGCCTCCAAGTTGAAGCATGCAAGGTTATCGGACACTCAAAAGCATCCTTCGAGCCGGAATCGAACCAGCGACCTAAGGATTGCTAACTAGCTACTACAGTCCTCCGCTCTACCAGCTGAGCTATCGAAGGTTTAGCCAGATATGCGTGCAGCTGCTTCCTAGGTTTTTGTGTCAGTGCCAACTAAAAAGAAGTTGGCCCTTCATTTGAAGGTAGTGCCAAGTGGAAGTTTTGGAGGATGCGGGCATCGATCCCGCTACCTCTCGCATGCTAAGCGAGCGCTCTACCATTTGAGCTAATCCCCCTCTACGGTTGCTGGCTTCTGGCACTCGGGTCACACCGCAGTCATGTTATTATGCCTAAACCAAGCTTTGACCATGGGAGAAGAAAGGTTTCTTTTTTTTTTTTTTAAGTGTGGATTTTTTGGTGCCTTGAAATATAAAGGACAGTGGAGTTTGCTGGGCTTTGGGTGGCCTGAAAGAACGAGACAGTGAATTTTTGGGGTACCTTTTTCCTGGGAGCATGAAAAATACAAAACTCTGCGCCTAGCAGAGGATGGTTTCGATCCATCGACCTCTGGGTTATGGGCCCAGCACGCTCCCGCTGCGCCACTCTGCTGCTGCTTAAACCTCTCTTACGAGAAGCCACATTACCTTCTGACTGTTGTCAAGCCACTAACGAAGCAGAAGAGTTGGCTTTAGTCACACTAGGGGTGAGAGTTGCATTTTCACGATTGAGAAGTGGTGCGAATTCTATGGCGTTGGTGGTATAGTGGTGAGCATAGCTGCCTTCCAAGCAGTTGACCCGGGTTCGATTCCCGGCCAACGCATTGTTTCTCTTGTTTTGAAGTATTCTTGTTAACACTCTCTCCAGAGGCCAATGGTTGTGCGGTCAGGCTCAAAAAGAGTGCGGCCAGGAGGTATGCAGCTGCAAAGTCTGTGCAAGAGAGCCTCCAAGTTGAAGCATGCAAGGTTATCGGACACTCAAAAGCATCCTTCGAGCCGGAATCGAACCAGCGACCTAAGGATTGCTAACTAGCTACTACAGTCCTCCGCTCTACCAGCTGAGCTATCGAAGGTTTAGCCAGATATGCGTGCAGCTGCTTCCTAGGTTTTTGTGTCAGTGCCAACTAAAAAGAAGTTGGCTCTTCATTTGAAGGTAGTGCCAAGTGGAAGTTTTGGAGGATGCGGGCATCGATCCCGCTACCTCTCGCATGCTAAGCGAGCGCTCTACCATTTGAGCTAATCCCCCTCTACGGTTGCTGGCTTCTGGCACTCGGGTCACACCGCAGTCATGTTATTATGCCTAAACCAAGCTTTGACCATGGGAGAAGAAAGGTTTCTTTTTTTTTTTTTTTAAGTGTGGATTTTTTGGTGCCTTGAAATATAAAGGACAGTGGAGTTTGCTGGGCTTTGGGTGGCCTGAAAGAACGAGACAGTGAATTTTTGGGGTACCTTTTTCCTGGGAGCATGAAAAATACAAAACTCTGCGCCTAGCAGAGGATGGTTTCGATCCATCGACCTCTGGGTTATGGGCCCAGCACGCTCCCGCTGCGCCACTCTGCTGCTGCTTAAACCTCTCTTACGAGAAGCCACATTACCTTCTGACTGTTGTCAAGCCACTAACGAAGCAGAAGAGTTGGCTTTAGTCACACTAGGGGTGAGAGTTGCATTTTCACGATTGAGAAGTGGTGCGAATTCTATGGCGTTGGTGGTATAGTGGTGAGCATAGCTGCCTTCCAAGCAGTTGACCCGGGTTCGATTCCCGGCCAACGCATTGTTTCTCTTGTTTTGAAGTATTCTTGTTAACACTCTCTCCAGAGGCCAATGGTTGTGCGGTCAGGCTCAAAAAGAGTGCGGCCAGGAGGTATGCAGCTGCAAAGTCTGTGCAAGAGAGCCTCCAAGTTGAAGCATGCAAGGTTGTCGGACACTCAAAAGCATCCTTCGAGCCGGAATCGAACCAGCGACCTAAGGATTGCTAACTAGCTACTACAGTCCTCCGCTCTACCAGCTGAGCTATCGAAGGTTTAGCCAGATATGCGTGCAGCTGCTTCCTAGGTTTTTGTGTCAGTGCCAACTAAAAAGAAGTTGGCCCTTCATTTGAAGGTAGTGCCAAGTGGAAGTTTTGGAGGATGCGGGCATCGATCCCGCTACCTCTCGCATGCTAAGCGAGCGCTCTACCATTTGAGCTAATCCCCCTCTACGGTTGCTGGCTTCTGGCACTCGGGTCACACCGCAGTCATGTTATTATGCCTAAACCAAGCTTTGACCATGGGAGAAGAAAGGTTTCTTTTTTTTTTTTTTTTTTTAAGTGTGGATTTTTTGGTGCCTTGAAATATAAAGGACAGTGGAGTTTGCTGGGCTTTGGGTGGCCTGAAAGAACGAGACAGTGAATTTTTGGGGTACCTTTTTCCTGGGAGCATGAAAAATACAAAACTCTGCGCCTAGCAGAGGATGGTTTCGATCCATCGACCTCTGGGTTATGGGCCCAGCACGCTCCCGCTGCGCCACTCTGCTGCTGCTTAAACCTCTCTTACGAGAAGCCACATTACCGTCTGACTGTTGTCAAGCCACTAACGAAGCAGAAGAGTTGGCTTTAGTCACACTAGGGGTGAGAGTTGCATTTTCACGATTGAGAAGTGGTGCGAATTCTATGGCGTTGGTGGTATAGTGGTGAGCATAGCTGCCTTCCAAGCAGTTGACCCGGGTTCGATTCCCGGCCAACGCATTGTTTCTCTTGTTTTGAAGTATTCTTGTTAACACTCTCTCCAGAGGCCAATGGTTGTGCGGTCAGGCTCAAAAAGAGTGCGGCCAGGAGGTATGCAGCTGCAAAGTCTGTGCAAGAGAGCCTCCAAGTTGAAGCATGCAAGGTTATCGGACACTCAAAAGCATCCTTCGAGCCGGAATCGAACCAGCGACCTAAGGATTGCTAACTAGCTACTACAGTCCTCCGCTCTACCAGCTGAGCTATCGAAGGTTTAGCCAGATATGCGTGCAGCTGCTTCCTAGGTTTTTGTGTCAGTGCCAACTAAAAAGAAGTTGGCCCTTCATTTGAAGGTAGTGCCAAGTGGAAGTTTTGGAGGATGCGGGCATCGATCCCGCTACCTCTCGCATGCTAAGCGAGCGCTCTACCATTTGAGCTAATCCCCCTCTACGGTTGCTGGCTTCTGGCACTCGGGTCACACCGCAGTCATGTTATTATGCCTAAACCAAGCTTTGACCATGGGAGAAGAAAGGTTTCTTTTTTTTTTTTTTAAGTGTGGATTTTTTGGTGCCTTGAAATATAAAGGACAGTGGAGTTTGCTGGGCTTTGGGTGGCCTGAAAGAACGAGACAGTGAATTTTTGGGGTACCTTTTTCCTGGGAGCATGAAAAATACAAAACTCTGCGCCTAGCAGAGGATGGTTTCGATCCATCGACCTCTGGGTTATGGGCCCAGCACGCTCCCGCTGCGCCACTCTGCTGCTGCTTAAACCTCTCTTACGAGAAGCCACATTACCGTCTGACTGTTGTCAAGCCACTAACGAAGCAGAAGAGTTGGCTTTAGTCACACTAGGGGTGAGAGTTGCATTTTCACGATTGAGAAGTGGTGCGAATTCTATGGCGTTGGTGGTATAGTGGTGAGCATAGCTGCCTTCCAAGCAGTTGACCTGGGTTCGATTCCCGGCCAACGCATTGTTTCTCTTGTTTTGAAGTATTCTTGTTAACACTCTCTCCAGAGGCCAATGGTTGTGCGGTCAGGCTCAAAAAGAGTGCGGCCAGGAGGTATGCAGCTGCAAAGTCTGTGCAAGAGAGCCTCCAAGTTGAAGCATGCAAGGTTATCGGACACTCAAAAGCATCCTTCGAGCCGGAATCGAACCAGCGACCTAAGGATTGCTAACTAGCTACTACAGTCCTCCGCTCTACCAGCTGAGCTATCGAAGGTTTAGCCAGATATGCGTGCAGCTGCTTCCTAGGTTTTTGTGTCAGTGCCAACTAAAAAGAAGTTGGCCCTTCATTTGAAGGTAGTGCCAAGTGGAAGTTTTGGAGGATGCGGGCATCGATCCCGCTACCTCTCGCATGCTAAGCGAGCGCTCTACCATTTGAGCTAATCCCCCTCTACGGTTGCTGGCTTCTGGCACTCGGGTCACACCGCAGTCATGTTATTATGCCTAAACCAAGCTTTGACCATGGGAGAAGAAAGGTTTCTTTTTTTTTTTTTTTTTTTTTAAGTGTGGATTTTTTGGTGCCTTGAAATATAAAGGACAGTGGAGTTTGCTGGGCTTTGGGTGGCCTGAAAGAACGAGACAGTGAATTTTTGGGGTACCTTTTTCCTGGGAGCATGAAAAATACAAAACTCTGCGCCTAGCAGAGGATGGTTTCGATCCATCGACCTCTGGGTTATGGGCCCAGCACGCTCCCGCTGCGCCACTCTGCTGCTGCTTAAACCTCTCTTACGAGAAGCCACATTACCGTCTGACTGTTGTCAAGCCACTAACGAAGCAGAAGAGTTGGCTTTAGTCACACTAGGGGTGAGAGTTGCATTTTCACGATTGAGAAGTGGTGCGAATTCTATGGCGTTGGTGGTATAGTGGTGAGCATAGCTGCCTTCCAAGCAGTTGACCCGGGTTCGATTCCCGGCCAACGCATTGTTTCTCTTGTTTTGAAGTATTCTTGTTAACACTCTCTCCAGAGGCCAATGGTTGTGCGGTCAGGCTCAAAAAGAGTGCGGCCAGGAGGTATGCAGCTGCAAAGTCTGTGCAAGAGAGCCTCCAAGTTGAAGCATGCAAGGTTGTCGGACACTCAAAAGCATCCTTCGAGCCGGAATCGAACCAGCGACCTAAGGATTGCTAACTAGCTACTACAGTCCTCCGCTCTACCAGCTGAGCTATCGAAGGTTTAGCCAGATATGCGTGCAGCTGCTTCCTAGGTTTTTGTGTCAGTGCCAACTAAAAAGAAGTTGGCCCTTCATTTGAAGGTAGTGCCAAGTGGAAGTTTTGGAGGATGCGGGCATCGATCCCGCTACCTCTCGCATGCTAAGCGAGCGCTCTACCATTTGAGCTAATCCCCCTCTACGGTTGCTGGCTTCTGGCACTCGGGTCACACCGCAGTCATGTTATTATGCCTAAACCAAGCTTTGACCATGGGAGAAGAAAGGTTTCTTTTTTTTTTTTTTTTTTAAGTGTGGATTTTTTGGTGCCTTGAAATATAAAGGACAGTGGAGTTTGCTGGGCTTTGGGTGGCCTGAAAGAACGAGACAGTGAATTTTTGGGGTACCTTTTTCCTGGGAGCATGAAAAATACAAAACTCTGCGCCTAGCAGAGGATGGTTTCGATCCATCGACCTCTGGGTTATGGGCCCAGCACGCTCCCGCTGCGCCACTCTGCTGCTGCTTAAACCTCTCTTACGAGAAGCCACATTACCGTCTGACTGTTGTCAAGCCACTAACGAAGCAGAAGAGTTGGCTTTAGTCACACTAGGGGTGAGAGTTGCATTTTCACGATTGAGAAGTGGTGCGAATTCTATGGCGTTGGTGGTATAGTGGTGAGCATAGCTGCCTTCCAAGCAGTTGACCCGGGTTCGATTCCCGGCCAACGCATTGTTTCTCTTGTTTTGAAGTATTCTTGTTAACACTCTCTCCAGAGGCCAATGGTTGTGCGGTCAGGCTCAAAAAGAGTGCGGCCAGGAGGTATGCAGCTGCAAAGTCTGTGCAAGAGAGCCTCCAAGTTGAAGCATGCAAGGTTATCGGACACTCAAAAGCATCCTTCGAGCCGGAATCGAACCAGCGACCTAAGGATTGCTAACTAGCTACTACAGTCCTCCGCTCTACCAGCTGAGCTATCGAAGGTTTAGCCAGATATGCGTGCAGCTGCTTCCTAGGTTTTTGTGTCAGTGCCAACTAAAAAGAAGTTGGCCCTTCATTCGAAGGTAGTGCCAAGTGGAAGTTTTGGAGGATGCGGGCATCGATCCCGCTACCTCTCGCATGCTAAGCGAGCGCTCTACCATTTGAGCTAATCCCCCTCTACGGTTGCTGGCTTCTGGCACTCGGGTCACACCGCAGTCATGTTATTATGCCTAAACCAAGCTTTGACCATGGGAGAAGAAAGGTTTCTTTTTTTTTTTTTTAAGTGTGGATTTTTTGGTGCCTTGAAATATAAAGGACAGTGGAGTTTGCTGGGCTTTGGGTGGCCTGAAAGAACGAGACAGTGAATTTTTGGGGTACCTTTTTCCTGGGAGCATGAAAAATACAAAACTCTGCGCCTAGCAGAGGATGGTTTCGATCCATCGACCTCTGGGTTATGGGCCCAGCACGCTCCCGCTGCGCCACTCTGCTGCTGCTTAAACCTCTCTTACGAGAAGCCACATTACCGTCTGACTGTTGTCAAGCCACTAACGAAGCAGAAGAGTTGGCTTTAGTCACACTAGGGGTGAGAGTTGCATTTTCACGATTGAGAAGTGGTGCGAATTCTATGGCGTTGGTGGTATAGTGGTGAGCATAGCTGCCTTCCAAGCAGTTGACCCGGGTTCGATTCCCGGCCAACGCATTGTTTCTCTTGTTTTGAAGTATTCTTGTTAACACTCTCTCCAGAGGCCAATGGTTGTGCGGTCAGGCTCAAAAAGAGTGCGGCCAGGAGGTATGCAGCTGCAAAGTCTGTGCAAGAGAGCCTCCAAGTTGAAGCATGCAAGGTTATCGGACACTCAAAAGCATCCTTCGAGCCGGAATCGAACCAGCGACCTAAGGATTGCTAACTAGCTACTACAGTCCTCCGCTCTACCAGCTGAGCTATCGAAGGTTTAGCCAGATATGCGTGCAGCTGCTTCCTAGGTTTTTGTGTCAGTGCCAACTAAAAAGAAGTTGGCCCTTCATTCGAAGGTAGTGCCAAGTGGAAGTTTTGGAGGATGCGGGCATCGATCCCGCTACCTCTCGCATGCTAAGCGAGCGCTCTACCATTTGAGCTAATCCCCCTCTACGGTTGCTGGCTTCTGGCACTCGGGTCACACCGCAGTCATGTTATTATGCCTAAACCAAGCTTTGACCATGGGAGAAGAAAGGTTTCTTTTTTTTTTTTTTAAGTGTGGATTTTTTGGTGCCTTGAAATATAAAGGACAGTGGAGTTTGCTGGGCTTTGGGTGGCCTGAAAGAACGAGACAGTGAATTTTTGGGGTACCTTTTTCCTGGGAGCATGAAAAATACAAAACTCTGCGCCTAGCAGAGGATGGTTTCGATCCATCGACCTCTGGGTTATGGGCCCAGCACGCTCCCGCTGCGCCACTCTGCTGCTGCTTAAACCTCTCTTACGAGAAGCCACATTACCTTCTGACTGTTGTCAAGCCACTAACGAAGCAGAAGAGTTGGCTTTAGTCACACTAGGGGTGAGAGTTGCATTTTCACGATTGAGAAGTGGTGCGAATTCTATGGCGTTGGTGGTATAGTGGTGAGCATAGCTGCCTTCCAAGCAGTTGACCCGGGTTCGATTCCCGGCCAACGCATTGTTTCTCTTGTTTTGAAGTATTCTTGTTAACACTCTCTCCAGAGGCCAATGGTTGTGCGGTCAGGCTCAAAAAGAGTGCGGCCAGGAGGTATGCAGCTGCAAAGTCTGTGCAAGAGAGCCTCCAAGTTGAAGCATGCAAGGTTGTCGGACACTCAAAAGCATCCTTCGAGCCGGAATCGAACCAGCGACCTAAGGATTGCTAACTAGCTACTACAGTCCTCCGCTCTACCAGCTGAGCTATCGAAGGTTTAGCCAGATATGCGTGCAGCTGCTTCCTAGGTTTTTGTGTCAGTGCCAACTAAAAAGAAGTTGGCCCTTCATTTGAAGGTAGTGCCAAGTGGAAGTTTTGGAGGATGCGGGCATCGATCCCGCTACCTCTCGCATGCTAAGCGAGCGCTCTACCATTTGAGCTAATCCCCCTCTACGGTTGCTGGCTTCTGGCACTCGGGTCACACCGCAGTCATGTTATTATGCCTAAACCAAGCTTTGACCATGGGAGAAGAAAGGTTTCTTTTTTTTTTTTTTAAGTGTGGATTTTTTGGTGCCTTGAAATATAAAGGACAGTGGAGTTTGCTGGGCTTTGGGTGGCCTGAAAGAACGAGACAGTGAATTTTTGGGGTACCTTTTTCCTGGGAGCATGAAAAATACAAAACTCTGCGCCTAGCAGAGGATGGTTTCGATCCATCGACCTCTGGGTTATGGGCCCAGCACGCTCCCGCTGCGCCACTCTGCTGCTGCTTAAACCTCTCTTACGAGAAGCCACATTACCTTCTGACTGTTGTCAAGCCACTAACGAAGCAGAAGAGTTGGCTTTAGTCACACTAGGGGTGAGAGTTGCATTTTCACGATTGAGAAGTGGTGCGAATTCTATGGCGTTGGTGGTATAGTGGTGAGCATAGCTGCCTTCCAAGCAGTTGACCTGGGTTCGATTCCCGGCCAACGCATTGTTTCTCTTGTTTTGAAGTATTCTTGTTAACACTCTCTCCAGAGGCCAATGGTTGTGCGGTCAGGCTCAAAAAGAGTGCGGCCAGGAGGTATGCAGCTGCAAAGTCTGTGCAAGAGAGCCTCCAAGTTGAAGCATGCAAGGTTATCGGACACTCAAAAGCATCCTTCGAGCCGGAATCGAACCAGCGACCTAAGGATTGCTAACTAGCTACTACAGTCCTCCGCTCTACCAGCTGAGCTATCGAAGGTTTAGCCAGATATGCGTGCAGCTGCTTCCTAGGTTTTTGTGTCAGTGCCAACTAAAAAGAAGTTGGCCCTTCATTTGAAGGTAGTGCCAAGTGGAAGTTTTGGAGGATGCGGGCATCGATCCCGCTACCTCTCGCATGCTAAGCGAGCGCTCTACCATTTGAGCTAATCCCCCTCTACGGTTGCTGGCTTCTGGCACTCGGGTCACACCGCAGTCATGTTATTATGCCTAAACCAAGCTTTGACCATGGGAGAAGAAAGGTTTCTTTTTTTTTTTTTTTTTTTAAGTGTGGATTTTTTGGTGCCTTGAAATATAAAGGACAGTGGAGTTTGCTGGGCTTTGGGTGGCCTGAAAGAACGAGACAGTGAATTTTTGGGGTACCTTTTTCCTGGGAGCATGAAAAATACAAAACTCTGCGCCTAGCAGAGGATGGTTTCGATCCATCGACCTCTGGGTTATGGGCCCAGCACACTCCCGCTGCGCCACTCTGCTGCTGCTTAAACCTCTCTTACGAGAAGCCACATTACCGTCTGACTGTTGTCAAGCCACTAACGAAGCAGAAGAGTTGGCTTTAGTCACACTAGGGGTGAGAGTTGCATTTTCACGATTGAGAAGTGGTGCGAATTCTATGGCGTTGGTGGTATAGTGGTGAGCATAGCTGCCTTCCAAGCAGTTGACCCGGGTTCGATTCCCGGCCAACGCATTGTTTCTCTTGTTTTGAAGTATTCTTGTTAACACTCTCTCCAGAGGCCAATGGTTGTGCGGTCAGGCTCAAAAAGAGTGCGGCCAGGAGGTATGCAGCTGCAAAGTCTGTGCAAGAGAGCCTCCAAGTTGAAGCATGCAAGGTTATCGGACACTCAAAAGCATCCTTCGAGCCGGAATCGAACCAGCGACCTAAGGATTGCTAACTAGCTACTACAGTCCTCCGCTCTACCAGCTGAGCTATCGAAGGTTTAGCCAGATATGCGTGCAGCTGCTTCCTAGGTTTTTGTGTCAGTGCCAACTAAAAAGAAGTTGGCCCTTCATTTGAAGGTAGGGCCAAGTGGAAGTTTTGGAGGATGCGGGCATCGATCCCGCTACCTCTCCCATGCTAAGCGAGCGCTCTACCATTTGAGCTAATCCCCCTCTACGGTTGCTGGCTTCTGGCACTCGGGTCACACCGCAGTCATGTTATCATGCCTAAACCAAGCTTTGACCATGGGAGAAGAAAGGTTTCTTTTTTTTTTTTTTTTTTTTAAGTGTGGATTTTTTGGTGCCTTGAAATATAAAGGACAGTGGAGTTTGCTGGGCTTTGGGTGGCCTGAAAGAACGAGACAGTGAATTTTTGGGGTACCTTTTTCCTGGGAGCATGAAAAATACAAAACTCTGCGCCTAGCAGAGGATGGTTTCGATCCATCGACCTCTGGGTTATGGGCCCAGCACGCTCCCGCTGCGCCACTCTGCTGCTGCTTAAACCTCTCTTACGAGAAGCCACATTACCTTCTGACTGTTGTCAAGCCACTAACGAAGCAGAAGAGTTGGCTTTAGTCACACTAGGGGTGAGAGTTGCATTTTCACGATTGAGAAGTGGTGCGAATTCTATGGCGTTGGTGGTATAGTGGTGAGCATAGCTGCCTTCCAAGCAGTTGACCCGGGTTCGATTCCCGGCCAACGCATTGTTTCTCTTGTTTTGAAGTATTCTTGTTAACACTCTCTCCAGAGGCCAATGGTTGTGCGGTCAGGCTCAAAAAGAGTGCGGCCAGGAGGTATGCAGCTGCAAAGTCTGTGCAAGAGAGCCTCCAAGTTGAAGCATGCAAGGTTATCGGACACTCAAAAGCATCCTTCGAGCCGGAATCGAACCAGCGACCTAAGGATTGCTAACTAGCTACTACAGTCCTCCGCTCTACCAGCTGAGCTATCGAAGGTTTAGCCAGATATGCGTGCAGCTGCTTCCTAGGTTTTTGTGTCAGTGCCAACTAAAAAGAAGTTGGCCCTTCATTTGAAGGTAGTGCCAAGTGGAAGTTTTGGAGGATGCGGGCATCGATCCCGCTACCTCTCGCATGCTAAGCGAGCGCTCTACCATTTGAGCTAATCCCCCTCTACGGTTGCTGGCTTCTGGCACTCGGGTCACACCGCAGTCATGTTATTATGCCTAAACCAAGCTTTGACCATGGGAGAAGAAAGGTTTCTTTTTTTTTTTTTTAAGTGTGGATTTTTTGGTGCCTTGAAATATAAAGGACAGTGGAGTTTGCTGGGCTTTGGGTGGCCTGAAAGAACGAGACAGTGAATTTTTGGGGTACCTTTTTCCTGGGAGCATGAAAAATACAAAACTCTGCGCCTAGCAGAGGATGGTTTCGATCCATCGACCTCTGGGTTATGGGCCCAGCACGCTCCCGCTGCGCCACTCTGCTGCTGCTTAAACCTCTCTTACGAGAAGCCACATTACCTTCTGACTGTTGTCAAGCCACTAACGAAGCAGAAGAGTTGGCTTTAGTCACACTAGGGGTGAGAGTTGCATTTTCACGATTGAGAAGTGGTGCGAATTCTATGGCGTTGGTGGTATAGTGGTGAGCATAGCTGCCTTCCAAGCAGTTGACCTGGGTTCGATTCCCGGCCAACGCATTGTTTCTCTTGTTTTGAAGTATTCTTGTTAACACTCTCTCCAGAGGCCAATGGTTGTGCGGTCAGGCTCAAAAAGAGTGCGGCCAGGAGGTATGCAGCTGCAAAGTCTGTGCAAGAGAGCCTCCAAGTTGAAGCATGCAAGGTTATCGGACACTCAAAAGCATCCTTCGAGCCGGAATCGAACCAGCGACCTAAGGATTGCTAACTAGCTACTACAGTCCTCCGCTCTACCAGCTGAGCTATCGAAGGTTTAGCCAGATATGCGTGCAGCTGCTTCCTAGGTTTTTGTGTCAGTGCCAACTAAAAAGAAGTTGGCCCTTCATTTGAAGGTAGTGCCAAGTGGAAGTTTTGGAGGATGCGGGCATCGATCCCGCTACCTCTCGCATGCTAAGCGAGCGCTCTACCATTTGAGCTAATCCCCCTCTACGGTTGCTGGCTTCTGGCACTCGGGTCACACCGCAGTCATGTTATTATGCCTAAACCAAGCTTTGACCATGGGAGAAGAAAGGTTTCTTTTTTTTTTTTTTTTTTTTTTAAGTGTGGATTTTTTGGTGCCTTGAAATATAAAGGACAGTGGAGTTTGCTGGGCTTTGGGTGGCCTGAAAGAACGAGACAGTGAATTTTTGGGGTACCTTTTTCCTGGGAGCATGAAAAATACAAAACTCTGCGCCTAGCAGAGGATGGTTTCGATCCATCGACCTCTGGGTTATGGGCCCAGCACGCTCCCGCTGCGCCACTCTGCTGCTGCTTAAACCTCTCTTACGAGAAGCCACATTACCTTCTGACTGTTGTCAAGCCACTAACGAAGCAGAAGAGTTGGCTTTAGTCACACTAGGGGTGAGAGTTGCATTTTCACGATTGAGAAGTGGTGCGAATTCTATGGCGTTGGTGGTATAGTGGTGAGCATAGCTGCCTTCCAAGCAGTTGACCCGGGTTCGATTCCCGGCCAACGCATTGTTTCTCTTGTTTTGAAGTATTCTTGTTAACACTCTCTCCAGAGGCCAATGGTTGTGCGGTCAGGCTCAAAAAGAGTGCGGCCAGGAGGTATGCAGCTGCAAAGTCTGTGCAAGAGAGCCTCCAAGTTGAAGCATGCAAGGTTGTCGGACACTCAAAAGCATCCTTCGAGCCGGAATCGAACCAGCGACCTAAGGATTGCTAACTAGCTACTACAGTCCTCCGCTCTACCAGCTGAGCTATCGAAGGTTTAGCCAGATATGCGTGCAGCTGCTTCCTAGGTTTTTGTGTCAGTGCCAACTAAAAAGAAGTTGGCCCTTCATTTGAAGGTAGTGCCAAGTGGAAGTTTTGGAGGATGCGGGCATCGATCCCGCTACCTCTCGCATGCTAAGCGAGCGCTCTACCATTTGAGCTAATCCCCCTCTACGGTTGCTGGCTTCTGGCACTCGGGTCACACCGCAGTCATGTTATTATGCCTAAACCAAGCTTTGACCATGGGAGAAGAAAGGTTTCTTTTTTTTTTTTTTTTTTTAAGTGTGGATTTTTTGGTGCCTTGAAATATAAAGGACAGTGGAGTTTGCTGGGCTTTGGGTGGCCTGAAAGAACGAGACAGTGAATTTTTGGGGTACCTTTTTCCTGGGAGCATGAAAAATACAAAACTCTGCGCCTAGCAGAGGATGGTTTCGATCCATCGACCTCTGGGTTATGGGCCCAGCACGCTCCCGCTGCGCCACTCTGCTGCTGCTTAAACCTCTCTTACGAGAAGCCACATTACCGTCTGACTGTTGTCAAGCCACTAACGAAGCAGAAGAGTTGGCTTTAGTCACACTAGGGGTGAGAGTTGCATTTTCACGATTGAGAAGTGGTGCGAATTCTATGGCGTTGGTGGTATAGTGGTGAGCATAGCTGCCTTCCAAGCAGTTGACCCGGGTTCGATTCCCGGCCAACGCATTGTTTCTCTTGTTTTGAAGTATTCTTGTTAACACTCTCTCCAGAGGCCAATGGTTGTGCGGTCAGGCTCAAAAAGAGTGCGGCCAGGAGGTATGCAGCTGCAAAGTCTGTGCAAGAGAGCCTCCAAGTTGAAGCATGCAAGGTTATCGGACACTCAAAAGCATCCTTCGAGCCGGAATCGAACCAGCGACCTAAGGATTGCTAACTAGCTACTACAGTCCTCCGCTCTACCAGCTGAGCTATCGAAGGTTTAGCCAGATATGCGTGCAGCTGCTTCCTAGGTTTTTGTGTCAGTGCCAACTAAAAAGAAGTTGGCCCTTCATTTGAAGGTAGTGCCAAGTGGAAGTTTTGGAGGATGCGGGCATCGATCCCGCTACCTCTCGCATGCTAAGCGAGCGCTCTACCATTTGAGCTAATCCCCCTCTACGGTTGCTGGCTTCTGGCACTCGGGTCACACCGCAGTCATGTTATTATGCCTAAACCAAGCTTTGACCATGGGAGAAGAAAGGTTTCTTTTTTTTTTTTTTAAGTGTGGATTTTTTGGTGCCTTGAAATATAAAGGACAGTGGAGTTTGCTGGGCTTTGGGTGGCCTGAAAGAACGAGACAGTGAATTTTTGGGGTACCTTTTTCCTGGGAGCATGAAAAATACAAAACTCTGCGCCTAGCAGAGGATGGTTTCGATCCATCGACCTCTGGGTTATGGGCCCAGCACGCTCCCGCTGCGCCACTCTGCTGCTGCTTAAACCTCTCTTACGAGAAGCCACATTACCTTCTGACTGTTGTCAAGCCACTAACGAAGCAGAAGAGTTGGCTTTAGTCACACTAGGGGTGAGAGTTGCATTTTCACGATTGAGAAGTGGTGCGAATTCTATGGCGTTGGTGGTATAGTGGTGAGCATAGCTGCCTTCCAAGCAGTTGACCTGGGTTCGATTCCCGGCCAACGCATTGTTTCTCTTGTTTTGAAGTATTCTTGTTAACACTCTCTCCAGAGGCCAATGGTTGTGCGGTCAGGCTCAAAAAGAGTGCGGCCAGGAGGTATGCAGCTGCAAAGTCTGTGCAAGAGAGCCTCCAAGTTGAAGCATGCAAGGTTATCGGACACTCAAAAGCATCCTTCGAGCCGGAATCGAACCAGCGACCTAAGGATTGCTAACTAGCTACTACAGTCCTCCGCTCTACCAGCTGAGCTATCGAAGGTTTAGCCAGATATGCGTGCAGCTGCTTCCTAGGTTTTTGTGTCAGTGCCAACTAAAAAGAAGTTGGCCCTTCATTTGAAGGTAGTGCCAAGTGGAAGTTTTGGAGGATGCGGGCATCGATCCCGCTACCTCTCGCATGCTAAGCGAGCGCTCTACCATTTGAGCTAATCCCCCTCTACGGTTGCTGGCTTCTGGCACTCGGGTCACACCGCAGTCATGTTATTATGCCTAAACCAAGCTTTGACCATGGGAGAAGAAAGGTTTCTTTTTTTTTTTTTTAAGTGTGGATTTTTTGGTGCCTTGAAATATAAAGGACAGTGGAGTTTGCTGGGCTTTGGGTGGCCTGAAAGAACGAGACAGTGAATTTTTGGGGTACCTTTTTCCTGGGAGCATGAAAAATACAAAACTCTGCGCCTAGCAGAGGATGGTTTCGATCCATCGACCTCTGGGTTATGGGCCCAGCACGCTCCCGCTGCGCCACTCTGCTGCTGCTTAAACCTCTCTTACGAGAAGCCACATTACCTTCTGACTGTTGTCAAGCCACTAACGAAGCAGAAGAGTTGGCTTTAGTCACACTAGGGGTGAGAGTTGCATTTTCACGATTGAGAAGTGGTGCGAATTCTATGGCGTTGGTGGTATAGTGGTGAGCATAGCTGCCTTCCAAGCAGTTGACCCGGGTTCGATTCCCGGCCAACGCATTGTTTCTCTTGTTTTGAAGTATTCTTGTTAACACTCTCTCCAGAGGCCAATGGTTGTGCGGTCAGGCTCAAAAAGAGTGCGGCCAGGAGGTATGCAGCTGCAAAGTCTGTGCAAGAGAGCCTCCAAGTTGAAGCATGCAAGGTTATCGGACACTCAAAAGCATCCTTCGAGCCGGAATCGAACCAGCGACCTAAGGATTGCTAACTAGCTACTACAGTCCTCCGCTCTACCAGCTGAGCTATCGAAGGTTTAGCCAGATATGCGTGCAGCTGCTTCCTAGGTTTTTGTGTCAGTGCCAACTAAAAAGAAGTTGGCTCTTCATTTGAAGGTAGTGCCAAGTGGAAGTTTTGGAGGATGCGGGCATCGATCCCGCTACCTCTCGCATGCTAAGCGAGCGCTCTACCATTTGAGCTAATCCCCCTCTACGGTTGCTGGCTTCTGGCACTCGGGTCACACCGCAGTCATGTTATTATGCCTAAACCAAGCTTTGACCATGGGAGAAGAAAGGTTTCTTTTTTTTTTTTTTTAAGTGTGGATTTTTTGGTGCCTTGAAATATAAAGGACAGTGGAGTTTGCTGGGCTTTGGGTGGCCTGAAAGAACGAGACAGTGAATTTTTGGGGTACCTTTTTCCTGGGAGCATGAAAAATACAAAACTCTGCGCCTAGCAGAGGATGGTTTCGATCCATCGACCTCTGGGTTATGGGCCCAGCACGCTCCCGCTGCGCCACTCTGCTGCTGCTTAAACCTCTCTTACGAGAAGCCACATTACCTTCTGACTGTTGTCAAGCCACTAACGAAGCAGAAGAGTTGGCTTTAGTCACACTAGGGGTGAGAGTTGCATTTTCACGATTGAGAAGTGGTGCGAATTCTATGGCGTTGGTGGTATAGTGGTGAGCATAGCTGCCTTCCAAGCAGTTGACCCGGGTTCGATTCCCGGCCAACGCATTGTTTCTCTTGTTTTGAAGTATTCTTGTTAACACTCTCTCCAGAGGCCAATGGTTGTGCGGTCAGGCTCAAAAAGTGTGCGGCCAGGAGGTATGCAGCTGCAAAGTCTGTGCAAGAGAGCCTCCAAGTTGAAGCATGCAAGGTTGTCGGACACTCAAAAGCATCCTTCGAGCCGGAATCGAACCAGCGACCTAAGGATTGCTAACTAGCTACTACAGTCCTCCGCTCTACCAGCTGAGCTATCGAAGGTTTAGCCAGATATGCGTGCAGCTGCTTCCTAGGTTTTTGTGTCAGTGCCAACTAAAAAGAAGTTGGCCCTTCATTTGAAGGTAGTGCCAAGTGGAAGTTTTGGAGGATGCGGGCATCGATCCCGCTACCTCTCGCATGCTAAGCGAGCGCTCTACCATTTGAGCTAATCCCCCTCTACGGTTGCTGGCTTCTGGCACTCGGGTCACACCGCAGTCATGTTATTATGCCTAAACCAAGCTTTGACCATGGGAGAAGAAAGGTTTCTTTTTTTTTTTTTTTTTTTAAGTGTGGATTTTTTGGTGCCTTGAAATATAAAGGACAGTGGAGTTTGCTGGGCTTTGGGTGGCCTGAAAGAACGAGACAGTGAATTTTTGGGGTACCTTTTTCCTGGGAGCATGAAAAATACAAAACTCTGCGCCTAGCAGAGGATGGTTTCGATCCATCGACCTCTGGGTTATGGGCCCAGCACGCTCCCGCTGCGCCACTCTGCTGCTGCTTAAACCTCTCTTACGAGAAGCCACATTACCGTCTGACTGTTGTCAAGCCACTAACGAAGCAGAAGAGTTGGCTTTAGTCACACTAGGGGTGAGAGTTGCATTTTCACGATTGAGAAGTGGTGCGAATTCTATGGCGTTGGTGGTATAGTGGTGAGCATAGCTGCCTTCCAAGCAGTTGACCCGGGTTCGATTCCCGGCCAACGCATTGTTTCTCTTGTTTTGAAGTATTCTTGTTAACACTCTCTCCAGAGGCCAATGGTTGTGCGGTCAGGCTCAAAAAGAGTGCGGCCAGGAGGTATGCAGCTGCAAAGTCTGTGCAAGAGAGCCTCCAAGTTGAAGCATGCAAGGTTATCGGACACTCAAAAGCATCCTTCGAGCCGGAATCGAACCAGCGACCTAAGGATTGCTAACTAGCTACTACAGTCCTCCGCTCTACCAGCTGAGCTATCGAAGGTTTAGCCAGATATGCGTGCAGCTGCTTCCTAGGTTTTTGTGTCAGTGCCAACTAAAAAGAAGTTGGCCCTTCATTTGAAGGTAGTGCCAAGTGGAAGTTTTGGAGGATGCGGGCATCGATCCCGCTACCTCTCGCATGCTAAGCGAGCGCTCTACCATTTGAGCTAATCCCCCTCTACGGTTGCTGGCTTCTGGCACTCGGGTCACACCGCAGTCATGTTATTATGCCTAAACCAAGCTTTGACCATGGGAGAAGAAAGGTTTCTTTTTTTTTTTTTTAAGTGTGGATTTTTTGGTGCCTTGAAATATAAAGGACAGTGGAGTTTGCTGGGCTTTGGGTGGCCTGAAAGAACGAGACAGTGAATTTTTGGGGTACCTTTTTCCTGGGAGCATGAAAAATACAAAACTCTGCGCCTAGCAGAGGATGGTTTCGATCCATCGACCTCTGGGTTATGGGCCCAGCACGCTCCCGCTGCGCCACTCTGCTGCTGCTTAAACCTCTCTTACGAGAAGCCACATTACCGTCTGACTGTTGTCAAGCCACTAACGAAGCAGAAGAGTTGGCTTTAGTCACACTAGGGGTGAGAGTTGCATTTTCACGATTGAGAAGTGGTGCGAATTCTATGGCGTTGGTGGTATAGTGGTGAGCATAGCTGCCTTCCAAGCAGTTGACCTGGGTTCGATTCCCGGCCAACGCATTGTTTCTCTTGTTTTGAAGTATTCTTGTTAACACTCTCTCCAGAGGCCAATGGTTGTGCGGTCAGGCTCAAAAAGAGTGCGGCCAGGAGGTATGCAGCTGCAAAGTCTGTGCAAGAGAGCCTCCAAGTTGAAGCATGCAAGGTTATCGGACACTCAAAAGCATCCTTCGAGCCGGAATCGAACCAGCGACCTAAGGATTGCTAACTAGCTACTACAGTCCTCCGCTCTACCAGCTGAGCTATCGAAGGTTTAGCCAGATATGCGTGCAGCTGCTTCCTAGGTTTTTGTGTCAGTGCCAACTAAAAAGAAGTTGGCCCTTCATTTGAAGGTAGTGCCAAGTGGAAGTTTTGGAGGATGCGGGCATCGATCCCGCTACCTCTCGCATGCTAAGCGAGCGCTCTACCATTTGAGCTAATCCCCCTCTACGGTTGCTGGCTTCTGGCACTCGGGTCACACCGCAGTCATGTTATTATGCCTAAACCAAGCTTTGACCATGGGAGAAGAAAGGTTTCTTTTTTTTTTTTTTTTTTTTTTAAGTGTGGATTTTTTGGTGCCTTGAAATATAAAGGACAGTGGAGTTTGCTGGGCTTTGGGTGGCCTGAAAGAACGAGACAGTGAATTTTTGGGGTACCTTTTTCCTGGGAGCATGAAAAATACAAAACTCTGCGCCTAGCAGAGGATGGTTTCGATCCATCGACCTCTGGGTTATGGGCCCAGCACGCTCCCGCTGCGCCACTCTGCTGCTGCTTAAACCTCTCTTACGAGAAGCCACATTACCTTCTGACTGTTGTCAAGCCACTAACGAAGCAGAAGAGTTGGCTTTAGTCACACTAGGGGTGAGAGTTGCATTTTCACGATTGAGAAGTGGTGCGAATTCTATGGCGTTGGTGGTATAGTGGTGAGCATAGCTGCCTTCCAAGCAGTTGACCCGGGTTCGATTCCCGGCCAACGCATTGTTTCTCTTGTTTTGAAGTATTCTTGTTAACACTCTCTCCAGAGGCCAATGGTTGTGCGGTCAGGCTCAAAAAGAGTGCGGCCAGGAGGTATGCAGCTGCAAAGTCTGTGCAAGAGAGCCTCCAAGTTGAAGCATGCAAGGTTGTCGGACACTCAAAAGCATCCTTCGAGCCGGAATCGAACCAGCGACCTAAGGATTGCTAACTAGCTACTACAGTCCTCCGCTCTACCAGCTGAGCTATCGAAGGTTTAGCCAGATATGCGTGCAGCTGCTTCCTAGGTTTTTGTGTCAGTGCCAACTAAAAAGAAGTTGGCCCTTCATTTGAAGGTAGTGCCAAGTGGAAGTTTTGGAGGATGCGGGCATCGATCCCGCTACCTCTCGCATGCTAAGCGAGCGCTCTACCATTTGAGCTAATCCCCCTCTACGGTTGCTGGCTTCTGGCACTCGGGTCACACCGCAGTCATGTTATTATGCCTAAACCAAGCTTTGACCATGGGAGAAGAAAGGTTTCTTTTTTTTTTTTTTTTTTAAGTGTGGATTTTTTGGTGCCTTGAAATATAAAGGACAGTGGAGTTTGCTGGGCTTTGGGTGGCCTGAAAGAACGAGACAGTGAATTTTTGGGGTACCTTTTTCCTGGGAGCATGAAAAATACAAAACTCTGCGCCTAGCAGAGGATGGTTTCGATCCATCGACCTCTGGGTTATGGGCCCAGCACGCTCCCGCTGCGCCACTCTGCTGCTGCTTAAACCTCTCTTACGAGAAGCCACATTACCGTCTGACTGTTGTCAAGCCACTAACGAAGCAGAAGAGTTGGCTTTAGTCACACTAGGGGTGAGAGTTGCATTTTCACGATTGAGAAGTGGTGCGAATTCTATGGCGTTGGTGGTATAGTGGTGAGCATAGCTGCCTTCCAAGCAGTTGACCCGGGTTCGATTCCCGGCCAACGCATTGTTTCTCTTGTTTTGAAGTATTCTTGTTAACACTCTCTCCAGAGGCCAATGGTTGTGCGGTCAGGCTCAAAAAGAGTGCGGCCAGGAGGTATGCAGCTGCAAAGTCTGTGCAAGAGAGCCTCCAAGTTGAAGCATGCAAGGTTATCGGACACTCAAAAGCATCCTTCGAGCCGGAATCGAACCAGCGACCTAAGGATTGCTAACTAGCTACTACAGTCCTCCGCTCTACCAGCTGAGCTATCGAAGGTTTAGCCAGATATGCGTGCAGCTGCTTCCTAGGTTTTTGTGTCAGTGCCAACTAAAAAGAAGATGGCCCTTCATTTGAAGGTAGTGCCAAGTGGAAGTTTTGGAGGATGCGGGCATCGATCCCGCTACCTCTCGCATGCTAAGCGAGCGCTCTACCATTTGAGCTAATCCCCCTCTACGGTTGCTGGCTTCTGGCACTCGGGTCACACCGCAGTCATGTTATTATGCCTAAACCAAGCTTTGACCATGGGAGAAGAAAGGTTTCTTTTTTTTTTTTTTAAGTGTGGATTTTTTGGTGCCTTGAAATATAAAGGACAGTGGAGTTTGCTGGGCTTTGGGTGGCCTGAAAGAACGAGACAGTGAATTTTTGGGGTACCTTTTTCCTGGGAGCATGAAAAATACAAAACTCTGCGCCTAGCAGAGGATGGTTTCGATCCATCGACCTCTGGGTTATGGGCCCAGCACGCTCCCGCTGCGCCACTCTGCTGCTGCTTAAACCTCTCTTACGAGAAGCCACATTACCGTCTGACTGTTGTCAAGCCACTAACGAAGCAGAAGAGTTGGCTTTAGTCACACTAGGGGTGAGAGTTGCATTTTCACGATTGAGAAGTGGTGCGAATTCTATGGCGTTGGTGGTATAGTGGTGAGCATAGCTGCCTTCCAAGCAGTTGACCCGGGTTCGATTCCCGGCCAACGCATTGTTTCTCTTGTTTTGAAGTATTCTTGTTAACACTCTCTCCAGAGGCCAATGGTTGTGCGGTCAGGCTCAAAAAGAGTGCGGCCAGGAGGTATGCAGCTGCAAAGTCTGTGCAAGAGAGCCTCCAAGTTGAAGCATGCAAGGTTATCGGACACTCAAAAGCATCCTTCGAGCCGGAATCGAACCAGCGACCTAAGGATTGCTAACTAGCTACTACAGTCCTCCGCTCTACCAGCTGAGCTATCGAAGGTTTAGCCAGATATGCGTGCAGCTGCTTCCTAGGTTTTTGTGTCAGTGCCAACTAAAAAGAAGTTGGCCCTTCATTTGAAGGTAGTGCCAAGTGGAAGTTTTGGAGGATGCGGGCATCGATCCCGCTACCTCTCGCATGCTAAGCGAGCGCTCTACCATTTGAGCTAATCCCCCTCTACGGTTGCTGGCTTCTGGCACTCGGGTCACACCACAGTCATGTTATTATGCCTAAACCAAGCTTTGACCATGGGAGAAGAAAGGTTTCTTTTTTTTTTTTTTTTTTAAAGTGTGGATTTTTTGGTGCCTTGAAATATAAAGGACAGTGGAGTTTGCTGGGCTTTGGGTGGCCTGAAAGAACGAGACAGTGAATTTTTGGGGTACCTTTTTCCTGGGAGCATGAAAAATACAAAACTCTGCGCCTAGCAGAGGATGGTTTCGATCCATCGACCTCTGGGTTATGGGCCCAGCACGCTCCCGCTGCGCCACTCTGCTGCTGCTTAAACCTCTCTTACGAGAAGCCACATTACCGTCTGACTGTTGTCAAGCCACTAACGAAGCAGAAGAGTTGGCTTTAGTCACACTAGGGGTGAGAGTTGCATTTTCACGATTGAGAAGTGGTGCGAATTCTATGGCGTTGGTGGTATAGTGGTGAGCATAGCTGCCTTCCAAGCAGTTGACCCGGGTTCGATTCCCGGCCAACGCATTGTTTCTCTTGTTTTGAAGTATTCTTGTTAACACTCTCTCCAGAGGCCAATGGTTGTGCGGTCAGGCTCAAAAAGAGTGCGGCCAGGAGGTATGCAGCTGCAAAGTCTGTGCAAGAGAGCCTCCAAGTTGAAGCATGCAAGGTTATCGGACACTCAAAAGCATCCTTCGAGCCGGAATCGAACCAGCGACCTAAGGATTGCTAACTAGCTACTACAGTCCTCCGCTCTACCAGCTGAGCTATCGAAGGTTTAGCCAGATATGCGTGCAGCTGCTTCCTAGGTTTTTGTGTCAGTGCCAACTAAAAAGAAGTTGGCCCTTCATTTGAAGGTAGTGCCAAGTGGAAGTTTTGGAGGATGCGGGCATCGATCCCGCTACCTCTCGCATGCTAAGCGAGCGCTCTACCATTTGAGCTAATCCCCCTCTACGGTTGCTGGCTTCTGGCACTCGGGTCACACCACAGTCATGTTATTATGCCTAAACCAAGCTTTGACCATGGGAGAAGAAAGGTTTCTTTTTTTTTTTTTTTAAGTGTGGATTTTTTGGTGCCTTGAAATATAAAGGACAGTGGAGTTTGCTGGGCTTTGGGTGGCCTGAAAGAACGAGACAGTGAATTTTTGGGGTACCTTTTTCCTGGGAGCATGAAAAATACAAAACTCTGCGCCTAGCAGAGGATGGTTTCGATCCATCGACCTCTGGGTTATGGGCCCAGCACGCTCCCGCTGCGCCACTCTGCTGCTGCTTAAACCTCTCTTACGAGAAGCCACATTACCGTCTGACTGTTGTCAAGCCACTAACGAAGCAGAAGAGTTGGCTTTAGTCACACTAGGGGTGAGAGTTGCATTTTCACGATTGAGAAGTGGTGCGAATTCTATGGCGTTGGTGGTATAGTGGTGAGCATAGCTGCCTTCCAAGCAGTTGACCCGGGTTCGATTCCCGGCCAACGCATTGTTTCTCTTGTTTTGAAGTATTCTTGTTAACACTCTCTCCAGAGGCCAATGGTTGTGCGGTCAGGCTCAAAAAGAGTGCGGCCAGGAGGTATGCAGCTGCAAAGTCTGTGCAAGAGAGCCTCCAAGTTGAAGCATGCAAGGTTATCGGACACTCAAAAGCATCCTTCGAGCCGGAATCGAACCAGCGACCTAAGGATTGCTAACTAGCTACTACAGTCCTCCGCTCTACCAGCTGAGCTATCGAAGGTTTAGCCAGATATGCGTGCAGCTGCTTCCTAGGTTTTTGTGTCAGTGCCAACTAAAAAGAAGTTGGCCCTTCATTTGAAGGTAGTGCCAAGTGGAAGTTTTGGAGGATGCGGGCATCGATCCCGCTACCTCTCGCATGCTAAGCGAGCGCTCTACCATTTGAGCTAATCCCCCTCTACGGTTGCTGGCTTCTGGCACTCGGGTCACACCGCAGTCATGTTATTATGCCTAAACCAAGCTTTGACCATGGGAGAAGAAAGGTTTCTTTTTTTTTTTTTTAAGTGTGGATTTTTTGGTGCCTTGAAATATAAAGGACAGTGGAGTTTGCTGGGCTTTGGGTGGCCTGAAAGAACGAGACAGTGAATTTTTGGGGTACCTTTTTCCTGGGAGCATGAAAAATACAAAACTCTGCGCCTAGCAGAGGATGGTTTCGATCCATCGACCTCTGGGTTATGGGCCCAGCACGCTCCCGCTGCGCCACTCTGCTGCTGCTTAAACCTCTCTTACGAGAAGCCACATTACCTTCTGACTGTTGTCAAGCCACTAACGAAGCAGAAGAGTTGGCTTTAGTCACACTAGGGGTGAGAGTTGCATTTTCACGATTGAGAAGTGGTGCGAATTCTATGGCGTTGGTGGTATAGTGGTGAGCATAGCTGCCTTCCAAGCAGTTGACCCGGGTTCGATTCCCGGCCAACGCATTGTTTCTATTGTTTTGAAGTATTCTTGTTAACACTCTCTCCAGAGGCCAATGGTTGTGCGGTCAGGCTCAAAAAGAGTGCGGCCAGGAGGTATGCAGCTGCAAAGTCTGTGCAAGAGAGCCTCCAAGTTGAAGCATGCAAGGTTATCGGACACTCAAAAGCATCCTTCGAGCCGGAATCGAACCAGCGACCTAAGGATTGCTAACTAGCTACTACAGTCCTCCGCTCTACCAGCTGAGCTATCGAAGGTTTAGCCAGATATGCGTGCAGCTGCTTCCTAGGTTTTTGTGTCAGTGCCAACTAAAAAGAAGTTGGCCCTTCATTTGAAGGTAGTGCCAAGTGGAAGTTTTGGAGGATGCGGGCATCGATCCCGCTACCTCTCGCATGCTAAGCGAGCGCTCTACCATTTGAGCTAATCCCCCTCTACGGTTGCTGGCTTCTGGCACTCGGGTCACACCGCAGTCATGTTATTATGCCTAAACCAAGCTTTGACCATGGGAGAAGAAAGGTTTCTTTTTTTTTTTTTTAAGTGTGGATTTTTTGGTGCCTTGAAATATAAAGGACAGTGGAGTTTGCTGGGCTTTGGGTGGCCTGAAAGAACGAGACAGTGAATTTTTGGGGTACCTTTTTCCTGGGAGCATGAAAAATACAAAACTCTGCGCCTAGCAGAGGATGGTTTCGATCCATCGACCTCTGGGTTATGGGCCCAGCACGCTCCCGCTGCGCCACTCTGCTGCTGCTTAAACCTCTCTTACGAGAAGCCACATTACCTTCTGACTGTTGTCAAGCCACTAACGAAGCAGAAGAGTTGGCTTTAGTCACACTAGGGGTGAGAGTTGCATTTTCACGATTGAGAAGTGGTGCGAATTCTATGGCGTTGGTGGTATAGTGGTGAGCATAGCTGCCTTCCAAGCAGTTGACCTGGGTTCGATTCCCGGCCAACGCATTGTTTCTCTTGTTTTGAAGTATTCTTGTTAACACTCTCTCCAGAGGCCAATGGTTGTGCGGTCAGGCTCAAAAAGAGTGCGGCCAGGAGGTATGCAGCTGCAAAGTCTGTGCAAGAGAGCCTCCAAGTTGAAGCATGCAAGGTTATCGGACACTCAAAAGCATCCTTCGAGCCGGAATCGAACCAGCGACCTAAGGATTGCTAACTAGCTACTACAGTCCTCCGCTCTACCAGCTGAGCTATCAAAGGTTTAGCCAGATATGCGTGCAGCTGCTTCCTAGGTTTTTGTGTCAGTGCCAACTAAAAAGAAGTTGGCCCTTCATTTGAAGGTAGTGCCAAGTGGAAGTTTTGGAGGATGCGGGCATCGATCCCGCTACCTCTCGCATGCTAAGCGAGCGCTCTACCATTTGAGCTAATCCCCCTCTACGGTTGCTGGCTTCTGGCACTCGGGTCACACCGCAGTCATGTTATTATGCCTAAACCAAGCTTTGACCATGGGAGAAGAAAGGTTTCTTTTTTTTTTTTTTTTTTTTTAAGTGTGGATTTTTTGGTGCCTTGAAATATAAAGGACAGTGGAGTTTGCTGGGCTTTGGGTGGCCTGAAAGAACGAGACAGTGAATTTTTGGGGTACCTTTTTCCTGGGAGCATGAAAAATACAAAACTCTGCGCCTAGCAGAGGATGGTTTCGATCCATCGACCTCTGGGTTATGGGCCCAGCACGCTCCCGCTGCGCCACTCTGCTGCTGCTTAAACCTCTCTTACGAGAAGCCACATTACCTTCTGACTGTTGTCAAGCCACTAACGAAGCAGAAGAGTTGGCTTTAGTCACACTAGGGGTGAGAGTTGCATTTTCACGATTGAGAAGTGGTGCGAATTCTATGGCGTTGGTGGTATAGTGGTGAGCATAGCTGCCTTCCAAGCAGTTGACCCGGGTTCGATTCCCGGCCAACACATTGTTTCTCTTGTTTTGAAGTATTCTTGTTAACACTCTCTCCAGAGGCCAATGGTTGTGCGGTCAGGCTCAAAAAGAGTGCGGCCAGGAGGTATGCAGCTGCAAAGTCTGTGCAAGAGAGCCTCCAAGTTGAAGCATGCAAGGTTGTCGGACACTCAAAAGCATCCTTCGAGCCGGAATCGAACCAGCGACCTAAGGATTGCTAACTAGCTACTACAGTCCTCCGCTCTACCAGCTGAGCTATCGAAGGTTTAGCCAGATATGCGTGCAGCTGCTTCCTAGGTTTTTGTGTCAGTGCCAACTAAAAAGAAGTTGGCCCTTCATTTGAAGGTAGTGCCAAGTGGAAGTTTTGGAGGATGCGGGCATCGATCCCGCTACCTCTCGCATGCTAAGCGAGCGCTCTACCATTTGAGCTAATCCCCCTCTACGGTTGCTGGCTTCTGGCACTCGGGTCACACCGCAGTCATGTTATTATGCCTAAACCAAGCTTTGACCATGGGAGAAGAAAGGTTTCTTTTTTTTTTTTTTTTTTTAAGTGTGGATTTTTTGGTGCCTTGAAATATAAAGGACAGTGGAGTTTGCTGGGCTTTGGGTGGCCTGAAAGAACGAGACAGTGAATTTTTGGGGTACCTTTTTCCTGGGAGCATGAAAAATACAAAACTCTGCGCCTAGCAGAGGATGGTTTCGATCCATCGACCTCTGGGTTATGGGCCCAGCACGCTCCCGCTGCGCCACTCTGCTGCTGCTTAAACCTCTCTTACGAGAAGCCACATTACCGTCTGACTGTTGTCAAGCCACTAACGAAGCAGAAGAGTTGGCTTTAGTCACACTAGGGGTGAGAGTTGCATTTTCACGATTGAGAAGTGGTGCGAATTCTATGGCGTTGGTGGTATAGTGGTGAGCATAGCTGCCTTCCAAGCAGTTGACCCGGGTTCGATTCCCGGCCAACGCATTGTTTCTCTTGTTTTGAAGTATTCTTGTTAACACTCTCTCCAGAGGCCAATGGTTGTGCGGTCAGGCTCAAAAAGAGTGCGGCCAGGAGGTATGCAGCTGCAAAGTCTGTGCAAGAGAGCCTCCAAGTTGAAGCATGCAAGGTTATCGGACACTCAAAAGCATCCTTCGAGCCGGAATCGAACCAGCGACCTAAGGATTGCTAACTAGCTACTACAGTCCTCCGCTCTACCAGCTGAGCTATCGAAGGTTTAGCCAGATATGCGTGCAGCTGCTTCCTAGGTTTTTGTGTCAGTGCCAACTAAAAAGAAGTTGGCCCTTCATTTGAAGGTAGTGCCAAGTGGAAGTTTTGGAGGATGCGGGCATCGATCCCGCTACCTCTCGCATGCTAAGCGAGCGCTCTACCATTTGAGCTAATCCCCCTCTACGGTTGCTGGCTTCTGGCACTCGGGTCACACCGCAGTCATGTTATTATGCCTAAACCAAGCTTTGACCATGGGAGAAGAAAGGTTTCTTTTTTTTTTTTTTAAGTGTGGATTTTTTGGTGCCTTGAAATATAAAGGACAGTGGAGTTTGCTGGGCTTTGGGTGGCCTGAAAGAACGAGACAGTGAATTTTTGGGGTACCTTTTTCCTGGGAGCATGAAAAATACAAAACTCTGCGCCTAGCAGAGGATGGTTTCGATCCATCGACCTCTGGGTTATGGGCCCAGCACGCTCCCGCTGCGCCACTCTGCTGCTGCTTAAACCTCTCTTACGAGAAGCCACATTACCTTCTGACTGTTGTCAAGCCACTAACGAAGCAGAAGAGTTGGCTTTAGTCACACTAGGGGTGAGAGTTGCATTTTCACGATTGAGAAGTGGTGCGAATTCTATGGCGTTGGTGGTATAGTGGTGAGCATAGCTGCCTTCCAAGCAGTTGACCTGGGTTCGATTCCCGGCCAACGCATTGTTTCTCTTGTTTTGAAGTATTCTTGTTAACACTCTCTCCAGAGGCCAATGGTTGTGCGGTCAGGCTCAAAAAGAGTGCGGCCAGGAGGTATGCAGCTGCAAAGTCTGTGCAAGAGAGCCTCCAAGTTGAAGCATGCAAGGTTATCGGACACTCAAAAGCATCCTTCGAGCCGGAATCGAACCAGCGACCTAAGGATTGCTAACTAGCTACTACAGTCCTCCGCTCTACCAGCTGAGCTATCGAAGGTTTAGCCAGATATGCGTGCAGCTGCTTCCTAGGTTTTTGTGTCAGTGCCAACTAAAAAGAAGTTGGCCCTTCATTTGAAGGTAGTGCCAAGTGGAAGTTTTGGAGGATGCGGGCATCGATCCCGCTACCTCTCGCATGCTAAGCGAGCGCTCTACCATTTGAGCTAATCCCCCTCTACGGTTGCTGGCTTCTGGCACTCGGGTCACACCGCAGTCATGTTATTATGCCTAAACCAAGCTTTGACCATGGGAGAAGAAAGGTTTCTTTTTTTTTTTTTTTTTTTTTAAGTGTGGATTTTTTGGTGCCTTGAAATATAAAGGACAGTGGAGTTTGCTGGGCTTTGGGTGGCCTGAAAGAACGAGACAGTGAATTTTTGGGGTACCTTTTTCCTGGGAGCATGAAAAATACAAAACTCTGCGCCTAGCAGAGGATGGTTTCGATCCATCGACCTCTGGGTTATGGGCCCAGCACGCTCCCGCTGCGCCACTCTGCTGCTGCTTAAACCTCTCTTACGAGAAGCCACATTACCGTCTGACTGTTGTCAAGCCACTAACGAAGCAGAAGAGTTGGCTTTAGTCACACTAGGGGTGAGAGTTGCATTTTCACGATTGAGAAGTGGTGCGAATTCTATGGCGTTGGTGGTATAGTGGTGAGCATAGCTGCCTTCCAAGCAGTTGACCCGGGTTCGATTCCCGGCCAACGCATTGTTTCTCTTGTTTTGAAGTATTCTTGTTAACACTCTCTCCAGAGGCCAATGGTTGTGCGGTCAGGCTCAAAAAGAGTGCGGCCAGGAGGTATGCAGCTGCAAAGTCTGTGCAAGAGAGCCTCCAAGTTGAAGCATGCAAGGTTATCGGACACTCAAAAGCATCCTTCGAGCCGGAATCGAACCAGCGACCTAAGGATTGCTAACTAGCTACTACAGTCCTCCGCTCTACCAGCTGAGCTATCGAAGGTTTAGCCAGATATGCGTGCAGCTGCTTCCTAGGTTTTTGTGTCAGTGCCAACTAAAAAGAAGTTGGCCCTTCATTTGAAGGTAGTGCCAAGTGGAAGTTTTGGAGGATGCGGGCATCGATCCCGCTACCTCTCGCATGCTAAGCGAGCGCTCTACCATTTGAGCTAATCCCCCTCTACGGTTGCTGGCTTCTGGCACTCGGGTCACACCGCAGTCATGTTATTATGCCTAAACCAAGCTTTGACCATGGGAGAAGAAAGGTTTCTTTTTTTTTTTTTTTTTTTTTAAGTGTGGATTTTTTGGTGCCTTGAAATATAAAGGACAGTGGAGTTTGCTGGGCTTTGGGTGGCCTGAAAGAACGAGACAGTGAATTTTTGGGGTACCTTTTTCCTGGGAGCATGAAAAATACAAAACTCTGCGCCTAGCAGAGGATGGTTTCGATCCATCGACCTCTGGGTTATGGGCCCAGCACGCTCCCGCTGCGCCACTCTGCTGCTGCTTAAACCTCTCTTACGAGAAGCCACATTACCGTCTGACTGTTGTCAAGCCACTAACGAAGCAGAAGAGTTGGCTTTAGTCACACTAGGGGTGAGAGTTGCATTTTCACGATTGAGAAGTGGTGCGAATTCTATGGCGTTGGTGGTATAGTGGTGAGCATAGCTGCCTTCCAAGCAGTTGACCCGGGTTCGATTCCCGGCCAACGCATTGTTTCTCTTGTTTTGAAGTATTCTTGTTAACACTCTCTCCAGAGGCCAATGGTTGTGCGGTCAGGCTCAAAAAGAGTGCGGCCAGGAGGTATGCAGCTGCAAAGTCTGTGCAAGAGAGCCTCCAAGTTGAAGCATGCAAGGTTATCGGACACTCAAAAGCATCCTTCGAGCCGGAATCGAACCAGCGACCTAAGGATTGCTAACTAGCTACTACAGTCCTCCGCTCTACCAGCTGAGCTATCGAAGGTTTAGCCAGATATGCGTGCAGCTGCTTCCTAGGTTTTTGTGTCAGTGCCAACTAAAAAGAAGTTGGCCCTTCATTTGAAGGTAGTGCCAAGTGGAAGTTTTGGAGGATGCGGGCATCGATCCCGCTACCTCTCGCATGCTAAGCGAGCGCTCTACCATTTGAGCTAATCCCCCTCTACGGTTGCTGGCTTCTGGCACTCGGGTCACACCGCAGTCATGTTATTATGCCTAAACCAAGCTTTGACCATGGGAGAAGAAAGGTTTCTTTTTTTTTTTTTTAAGTGTGGATTTTTTGGTGCCTTGAAATATAAAGGACAGTGGAGTTTGCTGGGCTTTGGGTGGCCTGAAAGAACGAGACAGTGAATTTTTGGGGTACCTTTTTCCTGGGAGCATGAAAAATACAAAACTCTGCGCCTAGCAGAGGATGGTTTCGATCCATCGACCTCTGGGTTATGGGCCCAGCACGCTCCCGCTGCGCCACTCTGCTGCTGCTTAAACCTCTCTTACGAGAAGCCACATTACCTTCTGACTGTTGTCAAGCCACTAACGAAGCAGAAGAGTTGGCTTTAGTCACACTAGGGGTGAGAGTTGCATTTTCACGATTGAGAAGTGGTGCGAATTCTATGGCGTTGGTGGTATAGTGGTGAGCATAGCTGCCTTCCAAGCAGTTGACCTGGGTTCGATTCCCGGCCAACGCATTGTTTCTCTTGTTTTGAAGTATTCTTGTTAACACTCTCTCCAGAGGCCAATGGTTGTGCGGTCAGGCTCAAAAAGAGTGCGGCCAGGAGGTATGCAGCTGCAAAGTCTGTGCAAGAGAGCCTCCAAGTTGAAGCATGCAAGGTTATCGGACACTCAAAAGCATCCTTCGAGCCGGAATCGAACCAGCGACCTAAGGATTGCTAACTAGCTACTACAGTCCTCCGCTCTACCAGCTGAGCTATCGAAGGTTTAGCCAGATATGCGTGCAGCTGCTTCCTAGGTTTTTGTGTCAGTGCCAACTAAAAAGAAGTTGGCCCTTCATTTGAAGGTAGTGCCAAGTGGAAGTTTTGGAGGATGCGGGCATCGATCCCGCTACCTCTCGCATGCTAAGCGAGCGCTCTACCATTTGAGCTAATCCCCCTCTACGGTTGCTGGCTTCTGGCACTCGGGTCACACCGCAGTCATGTTATTATGCCTAAACCAAGCTTTGACCATGGGAGAAGAAAGGTTTCTTTTTTTTTTTTTTAAGTGTGGATTTTTTGGTGCCTTGAAATATAAAGGACAGTGGAGTTTGCTGGGCTTTGGGTGGCCTGAAAGAACGAGACAGTGAATTTTTGGGGTACCTTTTTCCTGGGAGCATGAAAAATACAAAACTCTGCGCCTAGCAGAGGATGGTTTCGATCCATCGACCTCTGGGTTATGGGCCCAGCACGCTCCCGCTGCGCCACTCTGCTGCTGCTTAAACCTCTCTTACGAGAAGCCACATTACCTTCTGACTGTTGTCAAGCCACTAACGAAGCAGAAGAGTTGGCTTTAGTCACACTAGGGGTGAGAGTTGCATTTTCACGATTGAGAAGTGGTGCGAATTCTATGGCGTTGGTGGTATAGTGGTGAGCATAGCTGCCTTCCAAGCAGTTGACCTGGGTTCGATTCCCGGCCAACGCATTGTTTCTCTTGTTTTGAAGTATTCTTGTTAACACTCTCTCCAGAGGCCAATGGTTGTGCGGTCAGGCTCAAAAAGAGTGCGGCCAGGAGGTATGCAGCTGCAAAGTCTGTGCAAGAGAGCCTCCAAGTTGAAGCATGCAAGGTTATCGGACACTCAAAAGCATCCTTCGAGCCGGAATCGAACCAGCGACCTAAGGATTGCTAACTAGCTACTACAGTCCTCCGCTCTACCAGCTGAGCTATCGAAGGTTTAGCCAGATATGCGTGCAGCTGCTTCCTAGGTTTTTGTGTCAGTGCCAACTAAAAAGAAGTTGGCCCTTCATTTGAAGGTAGTGCCAAGTGGAAGTTTTGGAGGATGCGGGCATCGATCCCGCTACCTCTCGCATGCTAAGCGAGCGCTCTACCATTTGAGCTAATCCCCCTCTACGGTTGCTGGCTTCTGGCACTCGGGTCACACCGCAGTCATGTTATTATGCCTAAACCAAGCTTTGACCATGGGAGAAGAAAGGTTTCTTTTTTTTTTTTTTAAGTGTGGATTTTTTGGTGCCTTGAAATATAAAGGACAGTGGAGTTTGCTGGGCTTTGGGTGGCCTGAAAGAACGAGACAGTGAATTTTTGGGGTACCTTTTTCCTGGGAGCATGAAAAATACAAAACTCTGCGCCTAGCAGAGGATGGTTTCGATCCATCGACCTCTGGGTTATGGGCCCAGCACGCTCCCGCTGCGCCACTCTGCTGCTGCTTAAACCTCTCTTACGAGAAGCCACATTACCTTCTGACTGTTGTCAAGCCACTAACGAAGCAGAAGAGTTGGCTTTAGTCACACTAGGGGTGAGAGTTGCATTTTCACGATTGAGAAGTGGTGCGAATTCTATGGCGTTGGTGGTATAGTGGTGAGCATAGCTGCCTTCCAAGCAGTTGACCTGGGTTCGATTCCCGGCCAACGCATTGTTTCTCTTGTTTTGAAGTATTCTTGTTAACACTCTCTCCAGAGGCCAATGGTTGTGCGGTCAGGCTCAAAAAGAGTGCGGCCAGGAGGTATGCAGCTGCAAAGTCTGTGCAAGAGAGCCTCCAAGTTGAAGCATGCAAGGTTATCGGACACTCAAAAGCATCCTTCGAGCCGGAATCGAACCAGCGACCTAAGGATTGCTAACTAGCTACTACAGTCCTCCGCTCTACCAGCTGAGCTATCGAAGGTTTAGCCAGATATGCGTGCAGCTGCTTCCTAGGTTTTTGTGTCAGTGCCAACTAAAAAGAAGTTGGCCCTTCATTTGAAGGTAGTGCCAAGTGGAAGTTTTGGAGGATGCGGGCATCGATCCCGCTACCTCTCGCATGCTAAGCGAGCGCTCTACCATTTGAGCTAATCCCCCTCTACGGTTGCTGGCTTCTGGCACTCGGGTCACACCGCAGTCATGTTATTATGCCTAAACCAAGCTTTGACCATGGGAGAAGAAAGGTTTCTTTTTTTTTTTTTTTTTTTTTAAGTGTGGATTTTTTGGTGCCTTGAAATATAAAGGACAGTGGAGTTTGCTGGGCTTTGGGTGGCCTGAAAGAACGAGACAGTGAATTTTTGGGGTACCTTTTTCCTGGGAGCATGAAAAATACAAAACTCTGCGCCTAGCAGAGGATGGTTTCGATCCATCGACCTCTGGGTTATGGGCCCAGCACGCTCCCGCTGCGCCACTCTGCTGCTGCTTAAACCTCTCTTACGAGAAGCCACATTACCTTCTGACTGTTGTCAAGCCACTAACGAAGCAGAAGAGTTGGCTTTAGTCACACTAGGGGTGAGAGTTGCATTTTCACGATTGAGAAGTGGTGCGAATTCTATGGCGTTGGTGGTATAGTGGTGAGCATAGCTGCCTTCCAAGCAGTTGACCTGGGTTCGATTCCCGGCCAACGCATTGTTTCTCTTGTTTTGAAGTATTCTTGTTAACACTCTCTCCAGAGGCCAATGGTTGTGCGGTCAGGCTCAAAAAGAGTGCGGCCAGGAGGTATGCAGCTGCAAAGTCTGTGCAAGAGAGCCTCCAAGTTGAAGCATGCAAGGTTATCGGACACTCAAAAGCATCCTTCGAGCCGGAATCGAACCAGCGACCTAAGGATTGCTAACTAGCTACTACAGTCCTCCGCTCTACCAGCTGAGCTATCGAAGGTTTAGCCAGATATGCGTGCAGCTGCTTCCTAGGTTTTTGTGTCAGTGCCAACTAAAAAGAAGTTGGCCCTTCATTTGAAGGTAGTGCCAAGTGGAAGTTTTGGAGGATGCGGGCATCGATCCCGCTACCTCTCGCATGCTAAGCGAGCGCTCTACCATTTGAGCTAATCCCCCTCTACGGTTGCTGGCTTCTGGCACTCGGGTCACACCGCAGTCATGTTATTATGCCTAAACCAAGCTTTGACCATGGGAGAAGAAAGGTTTCTTTTTTTTTTTTTTTTTTTTTAAGTGTGGATTTTTTGGTGCCTTGAAATATAAAGGACAGTGGAGTTTGCTGGGCTTTGGGTGGCCTGAAAGAACGAGACAGTGAATTTTTGGGGTACCTTTTTCCTGGGAGCATGAAAAATACAAAACTCTGCGCCTAGCAGAGGATGGTTTCGATCCATCGACCTCTGGGTTATGGGCCCAGCACGCTCCCGCTGCGCCACTCTGCTGCTGCTTAAACCTCTCTTACGAGAAGCCACATTACCTTCTGACTGTTGTCAAGCCACTAACGAAGCAGAAGAGTTGGCTTTAGTCACACTAGGGGTGAGAGTTGCATTTTCACGATTGAGAAGTGGTGCGAATTCTATGGCGTTGGTGGTATAGTGGTGAGCATAGCTGCCTTCCAAGCAGTTGACCCGGGTTCGATTCCCGGCCAACGCATTGTTTCTCTTGTTTTGAAGTATTCTTGTTAACACTCTCTCCAGAGGCCAATGGTTGTGCGGTCAGGCTCAAAAAGAGTGCGGCCAGGAGGTATGCAGCTGCAAAGTCTGTGCAAGAGAGCCTCCAAGTTGAAGCATGCAAGGTTATCGGACACTCAAAAGCATCCTTCGAGCCGGAATCGAACCAGCGACCTAAGGATTGCTAACTAGCTACTACAGTCCTCCGCTCTACCAGCTGAGCTATCGAAGGTTTAGCCAGATATGCGTGCAGCTGCTTCCTAGGTTTTTGTGTCAGTGCCAACTAAAAAGAAGTTGGCCCTTCATTTGAAGGTAGTGCCAAGTGGAAGTTTTGGAGGATGCGGGCATCGATCCCGCTACCTCTCGCATGCTAAGCGAGCGCTCTACCATTTGAGCTAATCCCCCTCTACGGTTGCTGGCTTCTGGCACTCGGGTCACACCGCAGTCATGTTATTATGCCTAAACCAAGCTTTGACCATGGGAGAAGAAAGGTTTCTTTTTTTTTTTTTTAAGTGTGGATTTTTTGGTGCCTTGAAATATAAAGGACAGTGGAGTTTGCTGGGCTTTGGGTGGCCTGAAAGAACGAGACAGTGAATTTTTGGGGTACCTTTTTCCTGGGAGCATGAAAAATACAAAACTCTGCGCCTAGCAGAGGATGGTTTCGATCCATCGACCTCTGGGTTATGGGCCCAGCACGCTCCCGCTGCGCCACTCTGCTGCTGCTTAAACCTCTCTTACGAGAAGCCACATTACCGTCTGACTGTTGTCAAGCCACTAACGAAGCAGAAGAGTTGGCTTTAGTCACACTAGGGGTGAGAGTTGCATTTTCACGATTGAGAAGTGGTGCGAATTCTATGGCGTTGGTGGTATAGTGGTGAGCATAGCTGCCTTCCAAGCAGTTGACCCGGGTTCGATTCCCGGCCAACGCATTGTTTCTCTTGTTTTGAAGTATTCTTGTTAACACTCTCTCCAGAGGCCAATGGTTGTGCGGTCAGGCTCAAAAAGAGTGCGGCCAGGAGGTATGCAGCTGCAAAGTCTGTGCAAGAGAGCCTCCAAGTTGAAGCATGCAAGGTTATCGGACACTCAAAAGCATCCTTCGAGCCGGAATCGAACCAGCGACCTAAGGATTGCTAACTAGCTACTACAGTCCTCCGCTCTACCAGCTGAGCTATCGAAGGTTTAGCCAGATATGCGTGCAGCTGCTTCCTAGGTTTTTGTGTCAGTGCCAACTAAAAAGAAGTTGGCCCTTCATTTGAAGGTAGTGCCAAGTGGAAGTTTTGGAGGATGCGGGCATCGATCCCGCTACCTCTCGCATGCTAAGCGAGCGCTCTACCATTTGAGCTAATCCCCCTCTACGGTTGCTGGCTTCTGGCACTCGGGTCACACCGCAGTCATGTTATCATGCCTAAACCAAGCTTTGACCATGGGAGAAGAAAGGTTTCTTTTTTTTTTTTTTAAGTGTGGATTTTTTGGTGCCTTGAAATATAAAGGACAGTGGAGTTTGCTGGGCTTTGGGTGGCCTGAAAGAACGAGACAGTGAATTTTTGGGGTACCTTTTTCCTGGGAGCATGAAAAATACAAAACTCTGCGCCTAGCAGAGGATGGTTTCGATCCATCGACCTCTGGGTTATGGGCCCAGCACGCTCCCGCTGCGCCACTCTGCTGCTGCTTAAACCTCTCTTACGAGAAGCCACATTACCTTCTGACTGTTGTCAAGCCACTAACGAAGCAGAAGAGTTGGCTTTAGTCACACTAGGGGTGAGAGTTGCATTTTCACGATTGAGAAGTGGTGTGAATTCTATGGCGTTGGTGGTATAGTGGTGAGCATAGCTGCCTTCCAAGCAGTTGACCCGGGTTCGATTCCCGGCCAACGCATTGTTTCTCTTGTTTTGAAGTATTCTTGTTAACACTCTCTCCAGAGGCCAATGGTTGTGCGGTCAGGCTCAAAAAGAGTGCGGCCAGGAGGTATGCAGCTGCAAAGTCTGTGCAAGAGAGCCTCCAAGTTGAAGCATGCAAGGTTATCGGACACTCAAAAGCATCCTTCGAGCCGGAATCGAACCAGCGACCTAAGGATTGCTAACTAGCTACTACAGTCCTCCGCTCTACCAGCTGAGCTATCGAAGGTTTAGCCAGATATGCGTGCAGCTGCTTCCTAGGTTTTTGTGTCAGTGCCAACTAAAAAGAAGTTGGCCCTTCATTTGAAGGTAGTGCCAAGTGGAAGTTTTGGAGGATGCGGGCATCGATCCCGCTACCTCTCGCATGCTAAGCGAGCGCTCTACCATTTGAGCTAATCCCCCTCTACGGTTGCTGGCTTCTGGCACTCGGGTCACACCGCAGTCATGTTATTATGCCTAAACCAAGCTTTGACCATGGGAGAAGAAAGGTTTCTTTTTTTTTTTCTTTTTTTTTTTTAAGTGTGGATTTTTTGGTGCCTTGAAATATAAAGGACAGTGGAGTTTGCTGGGCTTTGGGTGGCCTGAAAGAACGAGACAGTGAATTTTTGGGGTACCTTTTTCCTGGGAGCATGAAAAATACAAAACTCTGCGCCTAGCAGAGGATGGTTTCGATCCATCGACCTCTGGGTTATGGGCCCAGCACGCTCCCGCTGCGCCACTCTGCTGCTGCTTAAACCTCTCTTACGAGAAGCCACATTACCGTCTGACTGTTGTCAAGCCACTAACGAAGCAGAAGAGTTGGCTTTAGTCACACTAGGGGTGAGAGTTGCATTTTCACGATTGAGAAGTGGTGCGAATTCTATGGCGTTGGTGGTATAGTGGTGAGCATAGCTGCCTTCCAAGCAGTTGACCCGGGTTCGATTCCTGGCCAACGCATTGTTTCTCTTGTTTTGAAGTATTCTTGTTAACACTCTCTCCAGAGGCCAATGGTTGTGCGGTCAGGCTCAAAAAGAGTGCGGCCAGGAGGTATGCAGCTGCAAAGTCTGTGCAAGAGAGCCTCCAAGTTGAAGCATGCAAGGTTATCGGACACTCAAAAGCATCCTTCGAGCCGGAATCGAACCAGCGACCTAAGGATTGCTAACTAGCTACTACAGTCCTCCGCTCTACCAGCTGAGCTATCGAAGGTTTAGCCAGATATGCGTGCAGCTGCTTCCTAGGTTTTTGTGTCAGTGCCAACTAAAAAGAAGTTGGCCCTTCATTTGAAGGTAGTGCCAAGTGGAAGTTTTGGAGGATGCGGGCATCGATCCCGCTACCTCTCGCATGCTAAGCGAGCGCTCTACCATTTGAGCTAATCCCCCTCTACGGTTGCTGGCTTCTGGCACTCGGGTCACACCGCAGTCATGTTATTATGCCTAAACCAAGCTTTGACCATGGGAGAAGAAAGGTTTCTTTTTTTTTTTTTTAAGTGTGGATTTTTTGGTGCCTTGAAATATAAAGGACAGTGGAGTTTGCTGGGCTTTGGGTGGCCTGAAAGAACGAGACAGTGAATTTTTGTGGTACCTTTTTCCTGGGAGCATGAAAAATACAAAACTCTGCGCCTAGCAGAGGATGGTTTCGATCCATCGACCTCTGGGTTATGGGCCCAGCACGCTCCCGCTGCGCCACTCTGCTGCTGCTTAAACCTCTCTTACGAGAAGCCACATTACCTTCTGACTGTTGTCAAGCCACTAACGAAGCAGAAGAGTTGGCTTTAGTCACACTAGGGGTGAGAGTTGCATTTTCACGATTGAGAAGTGGTGCGAATTCTATGGCGTTGGTGGTATAGTGGTGAGCATAGCTGCCTTCCAAGCAGTTGACCCGGGTTCGATTCCCGGCCAACGCATTGTTTCTCTTGTTTTGAAGTATTCTTGTTAACACTCTCTCCAGAGGCCAATGGTTGTGCGGTCAGGCTCAAAAAGAGTGCGGCCAGGAGGTATGCAGCTGCAAAGTCTGTGCAAGAGAGCCTCCAAGTTGAAGCATGCAAGGTTATCGGACACTCAAAAGCATCCTTCGAGCCGGAATCGAACCAGCGACCTAAGGATTGCTAACTAGCTACTACAGTCCTCCGCTCTACCAGCTGAGCTATCGAAGGTTTAGCCAGATATGCGTGCAGCTGCTTCCTAGGTTTTTGTGTCAGTGCCAACTAAAAAGAAGTTGGCCCTTCATTTGAAGGTAGTGCCAAGTGGAAGTTTTGGAGGATGCGGGCATCGATCCCGCTACCTCTCGCATGCTAAGCGAGCGCTCTACCATTTGAGCTAATCCCCCTCTACGGTTGCTGGCTTCTGGCACTCGGGTCACACCGCAGTCATGTTATTATGCCTAAACCAAGCTTTGACCATGGGAGAAGAAAGGTTTCTTTTTTTTTTTCTTTTTTTTTTTTTTTTTTTTTAAGTGTGGATTTTTTGGTGCCTTGAAATATAAAGGACAGTGGAGTTTGCTGGGCTTTGGGTGGCCTGAAAGAACGAGACAGTGAATTTTTGGGGTACCTTTTTCCTGGGAGCATGAAAAATACAAAACTCTGCGCCTAGCAGAGGATGGTTTCGATCCATCGACCTCTGGGTTATGGGCCCAGCACGCTCCCGCTGCGCCACTCTGCTGCTGCTTAAACCTCTCTTACGAGAAGCCACATTACCGTCTGACTGTTGTCAAGCCACTAACGAAGCAGAAGAGTTGGCTTTAGTCACACTAGGGGTGAGAGTTGCATTTTCACGATTGAGAAGTGGTGCGAATTCTATGGCGTTGGTGGTATAGTGGTGAGCATAGCTGCCTTCCAAGCAGTTGACCCGGGTTCGATTCCTGGCCAACGCATTGTTTCTCTTGTTTTGAAGTATTCTTGTTAACACTCTCTCCAGAGGCCAATGGTTGTGCGGTCAGGCTCAAAAAGAGTGCGGCCAGGAGGTATGCAGCTGCAAAGTCTGTGCAAGAGAGCCTCCAAGTTGAAGCATGCAAGGTTATCGGACACTCAAAAGCATCCTTCGAGCCGGAATCGAACCAGCGACCTAAGGATTGCTAACTAGCTACTACAGTCCTCCGCTCTACCAGCTGAGCTATCGAAGGTTTAGCCAGATATGCGTGCAGCTGCTTCCTAGGTTTTTGTGTCAGTGCCAACTAAAAAGAAGTTGGCCCTTCATTTGAAGGTAGTGCCAAGTGGAAGTTTTGGAGGATGCGGGCATCGATCCCGCTACCTCTCGCATGCTAAGCGAGCGCTCTACCATTTGAGCTAATCCCCCTCTACGGTTGCTGGCTTCTGGCACTCGGGTCACACCGCAGTCATGTTATTATGCCTAAACCAAGCTTTGACCATGGGAGAAGAAAGGTTTCTTTTTTTTTTTTTTAAGTGTGGATTTTTTGGTGCCTTGAAATATAAAGGACAGTGGAGTTTGCTGGGCTTTGGGTGGCCTGAAAGAACGAGACAGTGAATTTTTGGGGTACCTTTTTCCTGGGAGCATGAAAAATACAAAACTCTGCGCCTAGCAGAGGATGGTTTCGATCCATCGACCTCTGGGTTATGGGCCCAGCACGCTCCCGCTGCGCCACTCTGCTGCTGCTTAAACCTCTCTTACGAGAAGCCACATTACCGTCTGACTGTTGTCAAGCCACTAACGAAGCAGAAGAGTTGGCTTTAGTCACACTAGGGGTGAGAGTTGCATTTTCACGATTGAGAAGTGGTGCGAATTCTATGGCGTTGGTGGTATAGTGGTGAGCATAGCTGCCTTCCAAGCAGTTGACCCGGGTTCGATTCCTGGCCAACGCATTGTTTCTCTTGTTTTGAAGTATTCTTGTTAACACTCTCTCCAGAGGCCAATGGTTGTGCGGTCAGGCTCAAAAAGAGTGCGGCCAGGAGGTATGCAGCTGCAAAGTCTGTGCAAGAGAGCCTCCAAGTTGAAGCATGCAAGGTTATCGGACACTCAAAAGCATCCTTCGAGCCGGAATCGAACCAGCGACCTAAGGATTGCTAACTAGCTACTACAGTCCTCCGCTCTACCAGCTGAGCTATCGAAGGTTTAGCCAGATATGCGTGCAGCTGCTTCCTAGGTTTTTGTGTCAGTGCCAACTAAAAAGAAGTTGGCCCTTCATTTGAAGGTAGTGCCAAGTGGAAGTTTTGGAGGATGCGGGCATCGATCCCGCTACCTCTCGCATGCTAAGCGAGCGCTCTACCATTTGAGCTAATCCCCCTCTACGGTTGCTGGCTTCTGGCACTCGGGTCACACCGCAGTCATGTTATTATGCCTAAACCAAGCTTTGACCATGGGAGAAGAAAGGTTTCTTTTTTTTTTTTTTAAGTGTGGATTTTTTGGTGCCTTGAAATATAAAGGACAGTGGAGTTTGCTGGGCTTTGGGTGGCCTGAAAGAACGAGACAGTGAATTTTTGGGGTACCTTTTTCCTGGGAGCATGAAAAATACAAAACTCTGCGCCTAGCAGAGGATGGTTTCGATCCATCGACCTCTGGGTTATGGGCCCAGCACGCTCCCGCTGCGCCACTCTGCTGCTGCTTAAACCTCTCTTACGAGAAGCCACATTACCTTCTGACTGTTGTCAAGCCACTAACGAAGCAGAAGAGTTGGCTTTAGTCACACTAGGGGTGAGAGTTGCATTTTCACGATTGAGAAGTGGTGCGAATTCTCTGGCGTTGGTGGTATAGTGGTGAGCATAGCTGCCTTCCAAGCAGTTGACCCGGGTTCGATTCCCGGCCAACGCATTGTTTCTCTTGTTTTGAAGTATTCTTGTTAACACTCTCTCCAGAGGCCAATGGTTGTGCGGTCAGGCTCAAAAAGAGTGCGGCCAGGAGGTATGCAGCTGCAAAGTCTGTGCAAGAGAGCCTCCAAGTTGAAGCATGCAAGGTTATCGGACACTCAAAAGCATCCTTCGAGCCGGAATCGAACCAGCGACCTAAGGATTGCTAACTAGCTACTACAGTCCTCCGCTCTACCAGCTGAGCTATCGAAGGTTTAGCCAGATATGCGTGCAGCAGCTTCCTAGGTTTTTGTGTCAGTGCCAACTAAAAAGAAGTTGGCCCTTCATTTGAAGGTAGTGCCAAGTGGAAGTTTTGGAGGATGCGGGCATCGATCCCGCTACCTCTCGCATGCTAAGCGAGCGCTCTACCATTTGAGCTAATCCCCCTCTACGGTTGCTGGCTTCTGGCACTCGGGTCACACCGCAGTCATGTTATTATGCCTAAACCAAGCTTTGACCATGGGAGAAGAAAGGTTTCTTTTTTTTTTTTTTAAGTGTGGATTTTTTGGTGCCTTGAAATATAAAGGACAGTGGAGTTTGCTGGGCTTTGGGTGGCCTGAAAGAACGAGACAGTGAATTTTTGGGGTACCTTTTTCCTGGGAGCATGAAAAATACAAAACTCTGCGCCTAGCAGAGGATGGTTTCGATCCATCGACCTCTGGGTTATGGGCCCAGCACGCTCCCGCTGCGCCACTCTGCTGCTGCTTAAACCTCTCTTACGAGAAGCCACATTACCGTCTGACTGTTGTCAAGCCACTAACGAAGCAGAAGAGTTGGCTTTAGTCACACTAGGGGTGAGAGTTGCATTTTCACGATTGAGAAGTGGTGCGAATTCTATGGCGTTGGTGGTATAGTGGTGAGCATAGCTGCCTTCCAAGCAGTTGACCCGGGTTCGATTCCCGGCCAACGCATTGTTTCTCTTGTTTTGAAGTATTCTTGTTAACACTCTCTCCAGAGGCCAATGGTTGTGCGGTCAGGCTCAAAAAGAGTGCGGCCAGGAGGTATGCAGCTGCAAAGTCTGTGCAAGAGAGCCTCCAAGTTGAAGCATGCAAGGTTATCGGACACTCAAAAGCATCCTTCGAGCCGGAATCGAACCAGCGACCTAAGGATTGCTAACTAGCTACTACAGTCCTCCGCTCTACCAGCTGAGCTATCGAAGGTTTAGCCAGATATGCGTGCAGCTGCTTCCTAGGTTTTTGTGTCAGTGCCAACTAAAAAGAAGTTGGCCCTTCATTTGAAGGTAGTGCCAAGTGGAAGTTTTGGAGGATGCGGGCATCGATCCCGCTACCTCTCGCATGCTAAGCGAGCGCTCTACCATTTGAGCTAATCCCCCTCTACGGTTGCTGGCTTCTGGCACTCGGGTCACACCGCAGTCATGTTATTATGCCTAAACCAAGCTTTGACCATGGGAGAAGAAAGGTTTCTTTTTTTTTTTTTTAAGTGTGGATTTTTTGGTGCCTTGAAATATAAAGGACAGTGGAGTTTGCTGGGCTTTGGGTGGCCTGAAAGAACGAGACAGTGAATTTTTGGGGTACCTTTTTCCTGGGAGCATGAAAAATACAAGACTCTGCGCCTAGCAGAGGATGGTTTTGATCCATCGACCTCTGGGTTATGGGCCCAGCACGCTCCCGCTGCGCCACTCTGCTGCTGCTTAAACCTCTCTTACGAGAAGCCACATTACCTTCTGACTGTTGTCAAGCCACTAACGAAGCAGAAGAGTTGGCTTTAGTCACACTAGGGGTGAGAGTTGCATTTTCACGATTGAGAAGTGGTGCGAATTCTATGGCGTTGGTGGTATAGTGGTGAGCATAGCTGCCTTCCAAGCAGTTGACCCGGGTTCGATTCCCGGCCAACGCATTGTTTCTCTTGTTTTGAAGTATTCTTGTTAACACTCTCTCCAGAGGCCAATGGTTGTGCGGTCAGGCTCAAAAAGAGTGCGGCCAGGAGGTATGCAGCTGCAAAGTCTGTGCAAGAGAGCCTCCAAGTTGAAGCATGCAAGGTTATCGGACACTCAAAAGCATCCTTCGAGCCGGAATCGAACCAGCGACCTAAGGATTGCTAACTAGCTACTACAGTCCTCCGCTCTACCAGCTGAGCTATCGAAGGTTTAGCCAGATATGCGTGCAGCTGCTTCCTAGGTTTTTGTGTCAGTGCCAACTAAAAAGAAGTTGGCCCTTCATTTGAAGGTAGTGCCAAGTGGAAGTTTTGGAGGATGCGGGCATCGATCCCGCTACCTCTCGCATGCTAAGCGAGCGCTCTACCATTTGAGCTAATCCCCCTCTACTGTTGCTGGTTTCTGGCACTCGGGTCACACCGCAGTCATGTTATCATGCCTAAACCAAGTTTTGACCATGGGAGAAGAAAGGTTTCTTTCTTTTTTTTTTTTTTTTTTAAGTGTGGATTTTTTGGTGCCTTGAAATATAAAGGACAGTGGAGTTTGCTGGGCTTTGGGTGGCCTGAAAGAACGAGACAGTGAATTTTTGGGGTACCTTTTTCCTGGGAGCATGAAAAATACAAAACTCTGCGCCTAGCAGAGGATGGTTTCGATCCATCGACCTCTGGGTTATGGGCCCAGCACGCTCCCGCTGCGCCACTCTGCTGCTGCTTAAACCTCTCTTACGAGAAGCCACATTACCTTCTGACTGTTGTCAAGCCACTAACGAAGCAGAAGAGTTGGCTTTAGTCACACTAGGGGTGAGAGTTGCATTTTCACGATTGAGAAGTGGTGCGAATTCTATGGCGTTGGTGGTATAGTGGTGAGCATAGCTGCCTTCCAAGCAGTTGACCCGGGTTCGATTCCCGGCCAACGCATTGTTTCTCTTGTTTTGAAGTATTCTTGTTAACACTCTCTCCAGAGGCCAATGGTTGTGCGGTCAGGCTCAAAAAGAGTGCGGCCAGGAGGTATGCAGCTGCAAAGTCTGTGCAAGAGAGCCTCCAAGTTGAAGCATGCAAGGTTATCGGACACTCAAAAGCATCCTTCGAGCCGGAATCGAACCAGCGACCTAAGGATTGCTAACTAGCTACTACAGTCCTCCGCTCTACCAGCTGAGCTATCGAAGGTTTAGCCAGATATGCGTGCAGCTGCTTCCTAGGTTTTTGTGTCAGTGCCAACTAAAAAGAAGTTGGCCCTTCATTTGAAGGTAGTGCCAAGTGGAAGTTTTGGAGGATGCGGGCATCGATCCCGCTACCTCTCGCATGCTAAGCGAGCGCTCTACCATTTGAGCTAATCCCCCTCTACGGTTGCTGGCTTCTGGCACTCGGGTCACACCACAGTCATGTTATTATGCCTAAACCAAGCTTTGACCATGGGAGAAGAAAGGTTTCTTTTTTTTTTTTTTTTAAGTGTGGATTTTTTGGTGCCTTGAAATATAAAGGACAGTGGAGTTTGCTGGGCTTTGGGTGGCCTGAAAGAACGAGACAGTAAATTTTTGGGGTACCTTTTTCCTGGGAGCATGAAAAATACAAAACTCTGCGCCTAGCAGAGGATGGTTTCGATCCATCGACCTCTGGGTTATGGGCCCAGCACGCTCCCGCTGCGCCACTCTGCTGCTGCTTAAACCTCTCTTACGAGAAGCCACATTACCGTCTGACTGTTGTCAAGCCACTAACGAAGCAGAAGAGTTGGCTTTAGTCACACTAGGGGTGAGAGTTGCATTTTCACGATTGAGAAGTGGTGCGAATTCTATGGCGTTGGTGGTATAGTGGTGAGCATAGCTGCCTTCCAAGCAGTTGACCCGGGTTCGATTCCCGGCCAACGCATTGTTTCTCTTGTTTTGAAGTATTCTTGTTAACACTCTCTCCAGAGGCCAATGGTTGTGCGGTCAGGCTCAAAAAGAGTGCGGCCAGGAGGTATGCAGCTGCAAAGTCTGTGCAAGAGAGCCTCCAAGTTGAAGCATGCAAGGTTATCGGACACTCAAAAGCATCCTTCGAGCCGGAATCGAACCAGCGACCTAAGGATTGCTAACTAGCTACTACAGTCCTCCGCTCTACCAGCTGAGCTATCGAAGGTTTAGCCAGATATGCGTGCAGCTGCTTCCTAGGTTTTTGTGTCAGTGCCAACTAAAAAGAAGTTGGCCCTTCATTTGAAGGTAGTGCCAAGTGGAAGTTTTGGAGGATGCGGGCATCGATCCCGCTACCTCTCGCATGCTAAGCGAGCGCTCTACCATTTGAGCTAATCCCCCTCTACGGTTGCTGGCTTCTGGCACTCGGGTCACACCGCAGTCATGTTATTATGCCTAAACCAAGCTTTGACCATGGGAGAAGAAAGGTTTCTTTTTTTTTTTTTTTAAGTGTGGATTTTTTGGTGCCTTGAAATATAAAGGACAGTGGAGTTTGCTGGGCTTTGGGTGGCCTGAAAGAACGAGACAGTGAATTTTTGGGGTACCTTTTTCCTGGGAGCATGAAAAATACAAAACTCTGCGCCTAGCAGAGGATGGTTTCGATCCATCGACCTCTGGGTTATGGGCCCAGCACGCTCCCGCTGCGCCACTCTGCTGCTGCTTAAACCTCTCTTACGAGAAGCCACATTACCTTCTGACTGTTGTCAAGCCACTAACGAAGCAGAAGAGTTGGCTTTAGTCACACTAGGGGTGAGAGTTGCATTTTCACGATTGAGAAGTGGTGCAAATTCTATGGCGTTGGTGGTATAGTGGTGAGCATAGCTGCCTTCCAAGCAGTTGACCCGGGTTCGATTCCCGGCCAACGCATTGTTTCTCTTGTTTTGAAGTATTCTTGTTAACACTCTCTCCAGAGGCCAATGGTTGTGCGGTCAGGCTCAAAAAGAGTGCGGCCAGGAGGTATGCAGCTGCAAAGTCTGTGCAAGAGAGCCTCCAAGTTGAAGCATGCAAGGTCATCGGACACTCAAAAGCATCCTTCGAGCCGGAATCGAACCAGCGACCTAAGGATTGCTAACTAGCTACTACAGTCCTCCGCTCTACCAGCTGAGCTATCGAAGGTTTAGCCAGATATGCGTGCAGCTGCTTCCTAGGTTTTTGTGTCAGTGCCAACTAAAAAGAAGTTGGCCCTTCATTTGAAGGTAGTGCCAAGTGGAAGTTTTGGAGGATGCGGGCATCGATCCCGCTACCTCTCGCATGCTAAGCGAGCGCTCTACCATTTGAGCTAATCCCCCTCTACGGTTGCTGGCTTCTGGCACTCGGGTCACACCGCAGTCATGTTATTATGCCTAAACCAAGCTTTGACCATGGGAGAAGAAAGGTTTCTTTTTTTTTTTTTTTTTTAAGTGTGGATTTTTTGGTGCCTTGAAATATAAAGGACAGTGGAGTTTGCTGGGCTTTGGGTGGCCTGAAAGAACGAGACAGTGAATTTTTGGGGTACCTTTTTCCTGGGAGCATGAAAAATACAAAACTCTGCGCCTAGCAGAGGATGTTTTCGATCCATCGACCTCTGGGTTATGGGCCCAGCACGCTCCCGCTGCGCCACTCTGCTGCTGCTTAAACCTCTCTTACGAGAAGCCACATTACCGTCTGACTGTTGTCAAGCCACTAACGAAGCAGAAGAGTTGGCTTTAGTCACACTAGGGGTGAGAGTTGCATTTTCACGATTGAGAAGTGGTGCGAATTCTATGGCGTTGGTGGTATAGTGGTGAGCATAGCTGCCTTCCAAGCAGTTGACCCGGGTTCGATTCCCGGCCAACGCATTGTTTCTCTTGTTTTGAAGTATTCTTGTTAACACTCTCTCCAGAGGCCAATGGTTGTGCGGTCAGGCTCAAAAAGAGTGCGGCCAGGAGGTATGCAGCTGCAAAGTCTGTGCAAGAGAGCCTCCAAGTTGAAGCATGCAAGGTTATCGGACACTCAAAAGCATCCTTCGAGCCGGAATCGAACCAGCGACCTAAGGATTGCTAACTAGCTACTACAGTCCTCCGCTCTACCAGCTGAGCTATCGAAGGTTTAGCCAGATATGCGTGCAGCTGCTTCCTAGGTTTTTGTGTCAGTGCCAACTAAAAAGAAGTTGGCCCTTCATTTGAAGGTAGTGCCAAGTGGAAGTTTTGGAGGATGCGGGCATCGATCCCGCTACCTCTCGCATGCTAAGCGAGCGCTCTACCATTTGAGCTAATCCCCCTCTACGGTTGCTGGCTTCTGGCACTCGGGTCACACCGCAGTCATGTTATTATGCCTAAACCAAGCTTTGACCATGGGAGAAGAAAGGTTTCTTTTTTTTTTTTTTTTTTAAGTGTGGATTTTTTGGTGCCTTGAAATATAAAGGACAGTGGAGTTTGCTGGGCTTTGGGTGGCCTGAAAGAACGAGACAGTGAATTTTTGGGGTACCTTTTTCCTGGGAGCATGAAAAATACAAAACTCTGCGCCTAGCAGAGGATGGTTTCGATCCATCGACCTCTGGGTTATGGGCCCAGCACGCTCCCGCTGCGCCACTCTGCTGCTGCTTAAACCTCTCTTACGAGAAGCCACATTACCGTCTGACTGTTGTCAAGCCACTAACGAAGCAGAAGAGTTGGCTTTAGTCACACTAGGGGTGAGAGTTGCATTTTCACGATTGAGAAGTGGTGCGAATTCTATGGCGTTGGTGGTATAGTGGTGAGCATAGCTGCCTTCCAAGCAGTTGACCCGGGTTCGATTCCCGGCCAACGCATTGTTTCTCTTGTTTTGAAGTATTCTTGTTAACACTCTCTCCAGAGGCCAATGGTTGTGCGGTCAGGCTCAAAAAGAGTGCGGCCAGGAGGTATGCAGCTGCAAAGTCTGTGCAAGAGAGCCTCCAAGTTGAAGCATGCAAGGTTATCGGACACTCAAAAGCATCCTTCGAGCCGGAATCGAACCAGCGACCTAAGGATTGCTAACTAGCTACTACAGTCCTCCGCTCTACCAGCTGAGCTATCGAAGGTTTAGCCAGATATGCGTGCAGCTGCTTCCTAGGTTTTTGTGTCAGTGCCAACTAAAAAGAAGTTGGCCCTTCATTTGAAGGTAGTGCCAAGTGGAAGTTTTGGAGGATGCGGGCATCGATCCCGCTACCTCTCGCATGCTAAGCGAGCGCTCTACCATTTGAGCTAATCCCCCTCTACGGTTGCTGGCTTCTGGCACTCGGGTCACACCGCAGTCATGTTATTATGCCTAAACCAAGCTTTGACCATGGGAGAAGAAAGGTTTTTTTTTTTTTTTTTTTTTTTAAGTGTGGATTTTTTGGTGCCTTGAAATATAAAGGACAGTGGAGTTTGCTGGGCTTTGGGTGGCCTGAAAGAACGAGACAGTGAATTTTTGGGGTACCTTTTTCCTGGGAGCATGAAAAATACAAAACTCTGCGCCTAGCAGAGGATGGTTTCGATCCATCGACCTCTGGGTTATGGGCCCAGCACGCTCCCGCTGCGCCACTCTGCTGCTGCTGCTTAAACCTCTCTTACGAGAAGCCACATTACCGTCTGACTGTTGTCAAGCCACTAACGAAGCAGAAGAGTTGGCTTTAGTCACACTAGGGGTGAGAGTTGCATTTTCACGATTGAGAAGTGGTGCGAATTCTATGGCGTTGGTGGTATAGTGGTGAGCATAGCTGCCTTCCAAGCAGTTGACCCGGGTTCGATTCCCGGCCAACGCATTGTTTCTCTTGTTTTGAAGTATTCTTGTTAACACTCTCTCCAGAGGCCAATGGTTGTGCGGTCAGGCTCAAAAAGAGTGCGGCCAGGAGGTATGCAGCTGCAAAGTCTGTGCAAGAGAGCCTCCAAGTTGAAGCATGCAAGGTTATCGGACACTCAAAAGCATCCTTCGAGCCGGAATCGAACCAGCGACCTAAGGATTGCTAACTAGCTACTACAGTCCTCCGCTCTACCAGCTGAGCTATCGAAGGTTTAGCCAGATATGCGTGCAGCTGCTTCCTAGGTTTTTGTGTCAGTGCCAACTAAAAAGAAGTTGGCCCTTCATTTGAAGGTAGTGCCAAGTGGAAGTTTTGGAGGATGCGGGCATCGATCCCGCTACCTCTCGCATGCTAAGCGAGCGCTCTACCATTTGAGCTAATCCCCCTCTACGGTTGCTGGCTTCTGGCACTCGGGTCACACCGCAGTCATGTTATTATGCCTAAACCAAGCTTTGACCATGGGAGAAGAAAGGTTTCTTTTTTTTTTTTTTTTTTAAGTGTGGATTTTTTGGTGCCTTGAAATATAAAGGACAGTGGAGTTTGCTGGGCTTTGGGTGGCCTGAAGGAACGAGACAGTGAATTTTTGGGGTACCTTTTTCCTGGGAGCATGAAAAATACAAAACTCTGCGCCTAGCAGAGGATGGTTTCGATCCATCGACCTCTGGGTTATGGGCCCAGCACGCTCCCGCTGCGCCACTCTGCTGCTGCTTAAACCTCTCTTACGAGAAGCCACATTACCGTCTGACTGTTGTCAAGCCACTAACGAAGCAGAAGAGTTGGCTTTAGTCACACTAGGGGTGAGAGTTGCATTTTCACGATTGAGAAGTGGTGCGAATTCTATGGCGTTGGTGGTATAGTGGTGAGCATAGCTGCCTTCCAAGCAGTTGACCCGGGTTCGATTCCCGGCCAACGCATTGTTTCTCTTGTTTTGAAGTATTCTTGTTAACACTCTCTCCAGAGGCCAATGGTTGTGCGGTCAGGCTCAAAAAGAGTGCGGCCAGGAGGTATGCAGCTGCAAAGTCTGTGCAAGAGAGCCTCCAAGTTGAAGCATGCAAGGTTATCGGACACTCAAAAGCATCCTTCGAGCCGGAATCGAACCAGCGACCTAAGGATTGCTAACTAGCTACTACAGTCCTCCGCTCTACCAGCTGAGCTATCGAAGGTTTAGCCAGATATGCGTGCAGCTGCTTCCTAGGTTTTTGTGTCAGTGCCAACTAAAAAGAAGTTGGCCCTTCATTTGAAGGTAGTGCCAAGTGGAAGTTTTGGAGGATGCGGGCATCGATCCCGCTACCTCTCGCATGCTAAGCGAGCGCTCTACCATTTGAGCTAATCCCCCTCTACGGTTGCTGGCTTCTGGCACTCGGGTCACACCGCAGTCATGTTATTATGCCTAAACCAAGCTTTGACCATGGGAGAAGAAAGGTTTCTTTTTTTTTTTTTTTAAGTGTGGATTTTTTGGTGCCTTGAAATATAAAGGACAGTGGAGTTTGCTGGGCTTTGGGTGGCCTGAAAGAACGAGACAGTGAATTTTTGGGGTACCTTTTTCCTGGGAGCATGAAAAATACAAAACTCTGCGCCTAGCAGAGGATGGTTTCGATCCATCGACCTCTGGGTTATGGGCCCAGCACGCTCCCGCTGCGCCACTCTGCTGCTGCTTAAACCTCTCTTACGAGAAGCCACATTACCGTCTGACTGTTGTCAAGCCACTAACGAAGCAGAAGAGTTGGCTTTAGTCACACTAGGGGTGAGAGTTGCATTTTCACGATTGAGAAGTGGTGTGAATTCTATGGCGTTGGTGGTATAGTGGTGAGCATAGCTGCCTTCCAAGCAGTTGACCCGGGTTCGATTCCCGGCCAACGCATTGTTTCTCTTGTTTTGAAGTATTCTTGTTAACACTCTCTCCAGAGGCCAATGGTTGTGCGGTCAGGCTCAAAAAGAGTGCGCCCAGGAGGTATGCAGCTGCAAAGTCTGTGCGAGAGAGCCTCCGAGTTGAAGCATGCAAGGTTGTCGGACACTCAAAAGCATCCTTCGAGCCGGAATCGAACCAGCGACCTAAGGATTGCTAATTAGCTACTACAGTCCTCCGCTCTACCAGCTGAGCTATCGAAGGTTTAGCCAGATATGCGTGCAGCTGCTTCCTAGGTTTTTGTGTCAGTGCCAACTAAAAAGAAGTTGGCCCTTCATTTGAAGGTAGTGCCAAGTGGAAGTTTTGGAGGATGCGGGCATCGATCCCGCTACCTCTCGCATGCTAAGCGAGCGCTCTACCATTTGAGCTAATCCCCCTCTACTGTTGCTGGTTTCTGGCACTCGGGTCACACCGCAGTCATGTTATCATGCCTAAACCAAGTTTTGACCATGGGAGAAGAAAGGTTTCTTTCTTTTTTTTTTTTTTTTTTTTTTTTTTTTTAAGTGTGGATTTTTTGGTGCCTTGAAATATAAAGGACAGTGGAGTTTGCTGGTGCGAATTCTATGGCGTTGGTGGTATAGTGGTGAGCATAGCTGCCTTCCAAGCAGTTGACCCGGGTTCGATTCCCGGCCAACGCATTGTTTCTCTTGTTTTGAAGTATTCAGAAGCTAGCAACCGTAGAGGGGGATTAGCTCAAATGGTAGAGCGCTCGCTTAGCATGCGAGAGGTAGCGGGATCGATGCCCGCATCCTCCAAAACTTCCACTTGGCACTACCTTCAAATGAAGGGCCAACTTCTTTTTAGTTGGCACTGACACAAAAACCTAGGAAGCAGCTGCACGCATATCTGGCTAAACCTTCGATAGCTCAGCTGGTAGAGCGGAGGACTGTAGTAGCTAGTTAGCAATCCTTAGGTCGCTGGTTCGATTCCGGCTCGAAGGATGCTTTTGAGTGTCCGATAACCTTGCATGCTTCAACTTGGAGGCTCTCTTGCACAGATTTTGCAGCTGCATACCTCCTGGCCGCACTCTTTTTGAGCCTGACCGCACAACCATTGGCCTCTGGAGAGAGTGTTAACAAGAATACTTCAAAACAAGAGAAACAATGCGTTGGCCGGGAATCGAACCCGGGTCAACTGCTTGGAAGGCAGCTATGCTCACCACTATACCACCAACGCCATAGAATTCGCACCACTTCTCAATCGTGAAAATGCAACTCTCACCCCTAGTGTGACTAAAGCCAACTCTTCTGCTTCGTTAGTGGCTTGACAACAGTCAGACGGTAATGTGGCTTCTCGTAAGAGAGGTTTAAGCAGCAGCAGAGTGGCGCAGCGGGAGCGTGCTGGGCCCATAACCCAGAGGTCGATGGATCGAAACCATCCTCTGCTAGGCGCAGAGTTTTGTATTTTTCATGCTCCCAGGAAAAAGGTACCCCAAAAATTCACTGTCTCGTTCTTTCAGGCCACCCAAAGCCCAGCAAACTCCACTGTCCTTTATATTTCAAGGCACCAAAAAATCCACACTTAAAAAAAAAAAAAAAAAAAAAAAGAAACCTTTCTTCTCCCATGGTCAAAGCTTGGTTTAGGCATGATAACATGACTGCGGTGTGACCCGAGTGCCAGAAGCCAGCAACCGTAGAGGGGGATTAGCTCAAATGGTAGAGCGCTCGCTTAGCATGCGAGAGGTAGCGGGATCGATGCCCGCATCCTCCAAAACTTCCACTTGGCACTACCTTCAAATGAAGGGCCAACTTCTTTTTAGTTGGCACTGACACAAAAACCTAGGAAGCAGCTGCACGCATATCTGGCTAAATCTTCGATAACTCAGCTGGTAGAGCGGAGGACTGTAGTAGCTAGTTAGCAATCCTTAGGTCGCTGGTTCGATTCCGGCTCGAAGGATGCTTTTGAGTGTCCGATAACCTTGCATGCTTCAACTTGGAGGCTCTCTTGCACAGACTTTGCAGCTGCATACCTCCTGGCCGCACTCTTTTTGAGCCTGACCGCACAATCATTGGCCTCTGGAGAGAGTGTTAACAAGAATACTTCAAAACAAGAGAAACAATGCGTTGGCCGGGAATCGAACCCGGGTTAACTGCTTGGAAAGCAGCTATGCTCACCACTATACCACCAACGCCATAGAATTCGCACCACTTCTCAATCGTGAAAATGCAACTCTCACCCCTAGTGTGACTAAAGCCAACTCTTCTGCTTCGTTAGTGGCTTGACAACAGTCAGACGGTAATGTGGCTTCTCGTAAGAGAGGTTTAAGCAGCAGCAGAGTGGCGCAGCGGGAGCGTGCTGGGCCCATAACCCAGAGGTCGATGGATCGAAACCATCCTCTGCTAGGCGCAGAGTTTTGTATTTTTCATGCTCCCAGGAAAAAGGTACCCCAAAAATTCACTGTCTCGTTCTTTCAGGCCACCCAAAGCCCAGCAAACTCCACTGTCCTTTATATTTCAAGGCACCAAAAAATCCACACTTAAAAAAAAAAAAAAAAAAAAAAGAAACCTTTCTTCTCCCATGGTCAAAGCTTGGTTTAGGCATGATAACATGACTGCGGTGTGACCCGAGTGCCAGAAGCCAGCAACCGTAGAGGGGGATTAGCTCAAATGGTAGAGCGCTTGCTTAGCATGCGAGAGGTAGCGGGATCGATGCCCGCATCCTCCAAAACTTCCACTTGGCACTACCTTCAAATGAAGGGCCAACTTCTTTTTAGTTGGCACTGACACAAAAACCTAGGAAGCAGCTGCACGCATATCTGGCTAAATCTTCGATAGCTCAGCTGGTAGAGCGGAGGACTGTAGTAGCTAGTTAGCAATCCTTAGGTCGCTGGTTCGATTCCGGCTCGAAGGATGCTTTTGAGTGTCCGATAACCTTGCATGCTTCAACTTGGAGGCTCTCTTGCACAGACTTTGCAGCTGCATACCTCCTGGCGGCACTCTTTTTGAGCCTGACCGCACAACCATTGGCCTCTGGAGAGAGTGTTAACAAGAATACTTCAAAACAAGAGAAACAATGCGTTGGCCGGGAATCGAACCCGGGTCAACTGCTTGGAAGGCAGCTATGCTCACCACTATACCACCAACGCCATAGAATTCACACCACTTCTCAATCGTGAAAATGCAACTCTCACCCCTAGTGTGACTAAAGCCAACTCTTCTGCTTCGTTAGTGGCTTGACAACAGTCAGACGGTAATGTGGCTTCTCGTAAGAGAGGTTTAAGCAGCAGCAGAGTGGCGCAGCGGGAGCGTGCTGGGCCCATAACCCAGAGGTCGATGGATCGAAACCATCCTCTGCTAGGCGCAGAGTTTTGTATTTTTCATGCTCCCAGGAAAAAGGTACCCCAAAAATTCACTGTCTCGTTCTTTCAGGCCACCTAAAGCCCAGCAAACTCCACTGTCCTTTATATTTCAAGGCACCAAAAAATCCACACTTAAAAAAAAAAGAAACCTTTCTTCTCCCATGGTCAAAGCTTGGTTTAGGCATGATAACATGACTGCGGTGTGACCCTAGTGCCAGAAGCCAGCAACCGTAGAGGGGGATTAGCTCAAATGGTAGAGCGCTCGCTTAGCATGCGAGAGGTAGCGGGATCGATGCCCGCATCCTCCAAAACTTCCACTTGGCACTACCTTCAAATGAAGGGCCAACTTCTTTTTAGTTGGCACTGACACAAAAACCTAGGAAGCAGCTGCACGCATATCTGGCTAAACCTTCGATAGCTCAGCTGGTAGAGCGGAGGACTGTAGTAGCTAGTTAGCAATCCTTAGGTCGCTGGTTCGATTCCGGCTCGAAGGATGCTTTTGAGTGTCCGATAACCTTGCATGCTTCAACTTGGAGGCTCTCTTGCACAGACTTTGCAGCTGCATACCTCCTGGCCGCACTCTTTTTGAGCCTGACAGCACAACCATTGGCCTCTGGAGAGAGTGTTAACAAGAATACTTCAAAACAAGAGAAACAATGCGTTGGCCGGGAATCGAACCCGGGTCAACTGCTTGGAAGGCAGCTATGCTCACCACTATACCACCAACGCCATAGAATTCGCACCACTTCTCAATCGTGAAAATGCAACTCTCACCCCTAGTGTGACTAAAGCCAACTCTTCTGCTTCGTTAGTGGCTTGACAACAGTCAGACGGTAAAGTGGCTTCTCGTAAGAGAGGTTTAAGCAGCAGCAGAGTGGCGCAGCGGGAGCGTGCTGGGCCCATAACCCAGAGGTCGATGGATCGAAACCATCCTCTGCTAGGCGCAGAGTTTTGTATTTTTCATGCTCCCAGGAAAAAGGTACCCCAAAAATTCACTGTCTCGTTCTTTCAGGCCACCCAAAGCCCAGCAAACTCCACTGTCCTTTATATTTCAAGGCACCAAAAAATCCACACTTAAAAAAAAAAAAAAAAAAAAAAAAAAAAGAAAGAAACCTTTCTTCTCCCATGGTCAAAACTTGGTTTAGGCATGATAACATGACTGCGGTGTGACCCGAGTGCCAGAAACCAGCAACAGTAGAGGGGGATTAGCTCAAATGGTAGAGCGCTCGCTTAGCATGCGAGAGGTAGCGGGATCGATGCCCGCATCCTCCAAAACTTCCACTTGGCACTACCTTCAAATGAAGGGCCAACTTCTTTTTAGTTGGCACTGACACAAAAACCTAGGAAGCAGCTGCACGCATATCTGGCTAAACCTTCGATAGCTCAGCTGGTAGAGCGGAGGACTGTAGTAGCTAATTAGCAATCCTTAGGTCGCTGGTTCGATTCCGGCTCGAAGGATGCTTTTGAGTGTCCGACAACCTTGCATGCTTCAACTCGGAGGCTCTCTCGCACAGACTTTGCAGCTGCATACCTCCTGGGCGCACTCTTTTTGAGCCTGACCGCACAACCATTGGCCTCTGGAGAGAGTGTTAACAAGAATACTTCAAAACAAGAGTAACAATGCGTTGGCCGGGAATCGAACCCGGGTCAACTGCTTGGAAGGCAGCTATGCTCACCACTATACCACCAACGCCATAGAATTCACACCACTTCTCAATCGTGAAAATGCAACTCTCACCCCTAGTGTGACTAAAGCCAACTCTTCTGCTTCGTTAGTGGCTTGACAACAGTCAGACGGTAATGTGGCTTCTCGTAAGAGAGGTTTAAGCAGCAGCAGAGTGGCGCAGCGGGAGCGTGCTGGGCCCATAACCCAGAGGTCGATGGATCGAAACCATCCTCTGCTAGGCGCAGAGTTTTGTATTTTTCATGCTCCCAGGAAAAAGGTACCCCAAAAATTCACTGTCTCGTTCTTTCAGGCCACCCAAAGCCCAGCAAACTCCACTGTCCTTTATATTTCAAGGCACCAAAAAATCCACACTTAAAAAAAAAAAAAAAAAAAAAAGAAAGAAACCTTTCTTCTCCCATGGTCAAAACTTGGTTTAGGCATGATAACATGACTGCGGTGTGACCCGAGTGCCAGAAACTAGCAACAGTAGAGGGGGATTAGCTCAAATGGTAGAGCGCTCGCTTAGCATGCGAGAGGTAGCGGGATCGATGCCCGCATCCTCCAAAACTTCCACTTGGCACTACCTTCAAATGAAGGGCCAACTTCTTTTTAGTTGGCACTGACACAAAAACCTAGGAAGCAGCTGCACGCATATCTGGCTAAACCTTCGATAGCTCAGCTGGTAGAGCGGAGGACTGTAGTAGCTAATTAGCAATCCTTAGGTCGCTGGTTCGATTCCGGCTCGAAGGATGCTTTTGAGTGTCCGACAACCTTGCATGCTTCAACTCGGAGGCTCTCTCGCACAGACTTTGCAGCTGCATACCTCCTGGGCGCACTCTTTTTGAGCCTGACCGCACAACCATTGGCCTCTGGAGAGAGTGTTAACAAGAATACTTCAAAACAAGAGTAACAATGCGTTGGCCGGGAATCGAACCCGGGTCAACTGCTTGGAAGGCAGCTATGCTCACCACTATACCACCAACGCCATAGAATTCACACCACTTCTCAATCGTGAAAATGCAACTCTCACCCCTAGTGTGACTAAAGCCAACTCTTCTGCTTCGTTAGTGGCTTGACAACAGTCAGACGGTAATGTGGCTTCTCGTAAGAGAGGTTTAAGCAGCAGCAGAGTGGCGCAGCGGGAGCGTGCTGGGCCCATAACCCAGAGGTCGATGGATCGAAACCATCCTCTGCTAGGCGCAGAGTTTTGTATTTTTCATGCTCCCAGGAAAAAGGTACCCCAAAAATTCACTGTCTCGTTCTTTCAGGCCACCCAAAGCCCAGCAAACTCCACTGTCCTTTATATTTCAAGGCACCAAAAAATCCACACTTAAAAAAAAAAAAAAAAAAAAAAAGAAAGAAACCTTTCTTCTCCCATGGTCAAAACTTGGTTTAGGCATGATAACATGACTGCGGTGTGACCCGAGTGCCAGAAACTAGCAACAGTAGAGGGGGATTAGCTCAAATGGTAGAGCGCTCGCTTAGCATGCGAGAGGTAGCGGGATCGATGCCCGCATCCTCCAAAACTTCCACTTGGCACTACCTTCAAATGAAGGGCCAACTTCTTTTTAGTTGGCACTGACACAAAAACCTAGGAAGCAGCTGCACGCATATCTGGCTAAACCTTCGATAGCTCAGCTGGTAGAGCGGAGGACTGTAGTAGCTAATTAGCAATCCTTAGGTCGCTGGTTCGATTCCGGCTCGAAGGATGCTTTTGAGTGTCCGACAACCTTGCATGCTTCAACTCGGAGGCTCTCTCGCACAGACTTTGCAGCTGCATACCTCCTGGGCGCACTCTTTTTGAGCCTGACCGCACAACCATTGGCCTCTGGAGAGAGTGTTAACAAGAATACTTCAAAACAAGAGTAACAATGCGTTGGCCGGGAATCGAACCCGGGTCAACTGCTTGGAAGGCAGCTATGCTCACCACTATACCACCAACGCCATAGAATTCACACCACTTCTCAATCGTGAAAATGCAACTCTCACCCCTAGTGTGACTAAAGCCAACTCTTCTGCTTCGTTAGTGGCTTGACAACAGTCAGACGGTAATGTGGCTTCTCGTAAGAGAGGTTTAAGCAGCAGCAGAGTGGCGCAGCGGGAGCGTGCTGGGCCCATAACCCAGAGGTCGATGGATCGAAACCATCCTCTGCTAGGCGCAGAGTTTTGTATTTTTCATGCTCCCAGGAAAAAGGTACCCCAAAAATTCACTGTCTCGTTCTTTCAGGCCACCCAAAGCCCAGCAAACTCCACTGTCCTTTATATTTCAAGGCACCAAAAAATCCACACTTAAAAAAAAAAAAAGAAAGAAACCTTTCTTCTCCCATGGTCAAAACTTGGTTTAGGCATGATAACATGACTGCGGTGTGACCCGAGTGCCAGAAACCAGCAACAGTAGAGGGGGATTAGCTCAAATGGTAGAGCGCTCGCTTAGCATGCGAGAGGTAGCGGGATCGATGCCCGCATCCTCCAAAACTTCCACTTGGCACTACCTTCAAATGAAGGGCCAACTTCTTTTTAGTTGGCACTGACACAAAAACCTAGGAAGCAGCTGCACGCATATCTGGCTAAACCTTCGATAGCTCAGCTGGTAGAGCGGAGGACTGTAGTAGCTAATTAGCAATCCTTAGGTCGCTGGTTCGATTCCGGCTCGAAGGATGCTTTTGAGTGTCCGACAACCTTGCATGCTTCAACTCGGAGGCTCTCTCGCACAGACTTTGCAGCTGCATACCTCCTGGGCGCACTCTTTTTGAGCCTGACCGCACAACCATTGGCCTCTGGAGAGAGTGTTAACAAGAATACTTCAAAACAAGAGAAACAATGCGTTGGCCGGGAATCGAACCCGGGTCAACTGCTTGGAAGGCAGCTATGCTCACCACTATACCACCAACGCCATAGAATTCACACCACTTCTCAATCGTGAAAATGCAACTCTCACCCCTAGTGTGACTAAAGCCAACTCTTCTGCTTCGTTAGTGGCTTGACAACAGTCAGACGGTAATGTGGCTTCTCGTAAGAGAGGTTTAAGCAGCAGCAGAGTGGCGCAGCGGGAGCGTGCTGGGCCCATAACCCAGAGGTCGATGGATCGAAACCATCCTCTGCTAGGCGCAGAGTTTTGTATTTTTCATGCTCCCAGGAAAAAGGTACCCCAAAAATTCACTGTCTCGTTCTTTCAGGCCACCCAAAGCCCAGCAAACTCCACTGTCCTTTATATTTCAAGGCACCAAAAAATCCACACTTTAAAAAAAAAAAAAAAAAAAAAAAAAAAAGAAACCTTTCTTCTCCCATGGTCAAAACTTGGTTTAGGCATGATAACATGACTGCGGTGTGACCTGAGTGCCAGAAACCAGCAACAGTAGAGGGGGATTAGCTCAAATGGTAGAGCGCTCGCTTAGCATGCGAGAGGTAGCGGGATCGATGCCCGCATCCTCCAAAACTTCCACTTGGCACTACCTTCAAATGAAGGGCCAACTTCTTTTTAGTTGGCACTGACACAAAAACCTAGGAAGCAGCTGCACGCATATCTGGCTAAACCTTCGATAGCTCAGCTGGTAGAGCGGAGGACTGTAGTAGCTAATTAGCAATCCTTAGGTCGCTGGTTCGATTCCGGCTCGAAGGATGCTTTTGAGTGTCCGACAACCTTGCATGCTTCAACTCGGAGGCTCTCTCGCACAGACTTTGCAGCTGCATACCTCCTGGGCGCACTCTTTTTGAGCCTGACCGCACAACCATTGGCCTCTGGAGAGAGTGTTAACAAGAATACTTCAAAACAAGAGAAACAATGCGTTGGCCAGGAATCGAACCCGGGTCAACTGCTTGGAAGGCAGCTATGCTCACCACTATACCACCAACGCCATAGAATTCACACCACTTCTCAATCGTGAAAATGCAACTCTCACCCCTAGTGTGACTAAAGCCAACTCTTCTGCTTCGTTAGTGGCTTGACAACAGTCAGACGGTAATGTGGCTTCTCGTAAGAGAGGTTTAAGCAGCAGCAGAGTGGCGCAGCGGGAGCGTGCTGGGCCCATAACCCAGAGGTCGATGGATCGAAACCATCCTCTGCTAGGCGCAGAGTTTTGTATTTTTCATGCTCCCAGGAAAAAGGTACCCCAAAAATTCACTGTCTCGTTCTTTCAGGCCACCCAAAGCCCAGCAAACTCCACTGTCCTTTATATTTCAAGGCACCAAAAAATCCACACTTAAAAAAAAAAAAAAAAAAAAAAAAAAAAGAAAGAAACCTTTCTTCTCCCATGGTCAAAACTTGGTTTAGGCATGATAACATGACTGCGGTGTGACCCGAGTGCCAGAAACCAGCAACAGTAGAGGGGGATTAGCTCAAATGGTAGAGCGCTCGCTTAGCATGCGAGAGGTAGCGGGATCGATGCCCGCATCCTCCAAAACTTCCACTTGGCACTACCTTCAAATGAAGGGCCAACTTCTTTTTAGTTGGCACTGACACAAAAACCTAGGAAGCAGCTGCACGCATATCTGGCTAAACCTTCGATAGCTCAGCTGGTAGAGCGGAGGACTGTAGTAGCTAATTAGCAATCCTTAGGTCGCTGGTTCGATTCCGGCTCGAAGGATGCTTTTGAGTGTCCGACAACCTTGCATGCTTCAACTCGGAGGCTCTCTCGCACAGACTTTGCAGCTGCATACCTCCTGGGCGCACTCTTTTTGAGCCTGACCGCACAACCATTGGCCTCTGGAGAGAGTGTTAACAAGAATACTTCAAAACAAGAGTAACAATGCGTTGGCCGGGAATCGAACCCGGGTCAACTGCTTGGAAGGCAGCTATGCTCACCACTATACCACCAACGCCATAGAATTCACACCACTTCTCAATCGTGAAAATGCAACTCTCACCCCTAGTGTGACTAAAGCCAACTCTTCTGCTTCGTTAGTGGCTTGACAACAGTCAGACGGTAATGTGGCTTCTCGTAAGAGAGGTTTAAGCAGCAGCAGAGTGGCGCAGCGGGAGCGTGCTGGGCCCATAACCCAGAGGTCGATGGATCGAAACCATCCTCTGCTAGGCGCAGAGTTTTGTATTTTTCATGCTCCCAGGAAAAAGGTACCCCAAAAATTCACTGTCTCGTTCTTTCAGGCCACCCAAAGCCCAGCAAACTCCACTGTCCTTTATATTTCAAGGCACCAAAAAATCCACACTTAAAAAAAAAAAAAAAAAAAAAAAAAAGAAAGAAACCTTTCTTCTCCCATGGTCAAAACTTGGTTTAGGCATGATAACATGACTGCGGTGTGACCCGAGTGCCAGAAACCAGCAACAGTAGAGGGGGATTAGCTCAAATGGTAGAGCGCTCGCTTAGCATGCGAGAGGTAGCGGGATCGATGCCCGCATCCTCCAAAACTTCCACTTGGCACTACCTTCAAATGAAGGGCCAACTTCTTTTTAGTTGGCACTGACACAAAAACCTAGGAAGCAGCTGCACGCATATCTGGCTAAACCTTCGATAGCTCAGCTGGTAGAGCGGAGGACTGTAGTAGCTAATTAGCAATCCTTAGGTCGCTGGTTCGATTCCGGCTCGAAGGATGCTTTTGAGTGTCCGACAACCTTGCATGCTTCAACTCGGAGGCTCTCTCGCACAGACTTTGCAGCTGCATACCTCCTGGGCGCACTCTTTTTGAGCCTGACCGCACAACCATTGGCCTCTGGAGAGAGTGTTAACAAGAATACTTCAAAACAAGAGTAACAATGCGTTGGCCGGGAATCGAACCCGGGTCAACTGCTTGGAAGGCAGCTATGCTCACCACTATACCACCAACGCCATAGAATTCACACCACTTCTCAATCGTGAAAATGCAACTCTCACCCCTAGTGTGACTAAAGCCAACTCTTCTGCTTCGTTAGTGGCTTGACAACAGTCAGACGGTAATGTGGCTTCTCGTAAGAGAGGTTTAAGCAGCAGCAGAGTGGCGCAGCGGGAGCGTGCTGGGCCCATAACCCAGAGGTCGATGGATCGAAACCATCCTCTGCTAGGCGCAGAGTTTTGTATTTTTCATGCTCCCAGGAAAAAGGTACCCCAAAAATTCACTGTCTCGTTCTTTCAGGCCACCCAAAGCCCAGCAAACTCCACTGTCCTTTATATTTCAAGGCACCAAAAAATCCACACTTAAAAAAAAAAAAAAAAAAAAAAAAAAGAAAGAAACCTTTCTTCTCCCATGGTCAAAACTTGGTTTAGGCATGATAACATGACTGCGGTGTGACCCGAGTGCCAGAAACCAGCAACAGTAGAGGGGGATTAGCTCAAATGGTAGAGCGCTCGCTTAGCATGCGAGAGGTAGCGGGATCGATGCCCGCATCCTCCAAAACTTCCACTTGGCACTACCTTCAAATGAAGGGCCAACTTCTTTTTAGTTGGCACTGACACAAAAACCTAGGAAGCAGCTGCACGCATATCTGGCTAAACCTTCGATAGCTCAGCTGGTAGAGCGGAGGACTGTAGTAGCTAATTAGCAATCCTTAGGTCGCTGGTTCGATTCCGGCTCGAAGGATGCTTTTGAGTGTCCGACAACCTTGCATGCTTCAACTCGGAGGCTCTCTCGCACAGACTTTGCAGCTGCATACCTCCTGGCCGCACTCTTTTTGAGCCTGACCGCACAACCATTGGCCTCTGGAGAGAGTGTTAACAAGAATACTTCAAAACAAGAGTAACAATGCGTTGGCCGGGAATCGAACCCGGGTCAACTGCTTGGAAGGCAGCTATGCTCACCACTATACCACCAACGCCATAGAATTCACACCACTTCTCAATCGTGAAAATGCAACTCTCACCCCTAGTGTGACTAAAGCCAACTCTTCTGCTTCGTTAGTGGCTTGACAACAGTCAGACGGTAATGTGGCTTCTCGTAAGAGAGGTTTAAGCAGCAGCAGAGTGGCGCAGCGGGAGCGTGCTGGGCCCATAACCCAGAGGTCGATGGATCGAAACCATCCTCTGCTAGGCGCAGAGTTTTGTATTTTTCATGCTCCCAGGAAAAAGGTACCCCAAAAATTCACTGTCTCGTTCTTTCAGGCCACCCAAAGCCCAGCAAACTCCACTGTCCTTTATATTTCAAGGCACCAAAAAATCCACACTTAAAAAAAAAAAAAAAAAAAAAAAAAAAAGAAAGAAACCTTTCTTCTCCCATGGTCAAAACTTGGTTTAGGCATGATAACATGACTGCGGTGTGACCCGAGTGCCAGAAACCAGCAACAGTAGAGGGGGATTAGCTCAAATGGTAGAGCGCTCGCTTAGCATGCGAGAGGTAGCGGGATCGATGCCCGCATCCTCCAAAACTTCCACTTGGCACTACCTTCAAATGAAGGGCCAACTTCTTTTTAGTTGGCACTGACACAAAAACCTAGGAAGCAGCTGCACGCATATCTGGCTAAACCTTCGATAGCTCAGCTGGTAGAGCGGAGGACTGTAGTAGCTAATTAGCAATCCTTAGGTCGCTGGTTCGATTCCGGCTCGAAGGATGCTTTTGAGTGTCCGACAACCTTGCATGCTTCAACTCGGAGGCTCTCTCGCACAGACTTTGCAGCTGCATACCTCCTGGGCGCACTCTTTTTGAGCCTGACCGCACAACCATTGGCCTCTGGAGAGAGTGTTAACAAGAATACTTCAAAACAAGAGTAACAATGCGTTGGCCGGGAATCGAACCCGGGTCAACTGCTTGGAAGGCAGCTATGCTCACCACTATACCACCAACGCCATAGAATTCACACCACTTCTCAATCGTGAAAATGCAACTCTCACCCCTAGTGTGACTAAAGCCAACTCTTCTGCTTCGTTAGTGGCTTGACAACAGTCAGACGGTAATGTGGCTTCTCGTAAGAGAGGTTTAAGCAGCAGCAGAGTGGCGCAGCGGGAGCGTGCTGGGCCCATAACCCAGAGGTCGATGGATCGAAACCATCCTCTGCTAGGCGCAGAGTTTTGTATTTTTCATGCTCCCAGGAAAAAGGTACCCCAAAAATTCACTGTCTCGTTCTTTCAGGCCACCCAAAGCCCAGCAAACTCCACTGTCCTTTATATTTCAAGGCACCAAAAAATCCACACTTAAAAAAAAAAAAAAAAAAAAAAAAAAAAGAAAGAAACCTTTCTTCTCCCATGGTCAAAACTTGGTTTAGGCATGATAACATGACTGCGGTGTGACCCGAGTGCCAGAAACCAGCAACAGTAGAGGGGGATTAGCTCAAATGGTAGAGCGCTCGCTTAGCATGCGAGAGGTAGCGGGATCGATGCCCGCATCCTCCAAAACTTCCACTTGGCACTACCTTCAAATGAAGGGCCAACTTCTTTTTAGTTGGCACTGACACAAAAACCTAGGAAGCAGCTGCACGCATATCTGGCTAAACCTTCGATAGCTCAGCTGGTAGAGCGGAGGACTGTAGTAGCTAATTAGCAATCCTTAGGTCGCTGGTTCGATTCCGGCTCGAAGGATGCTTTTGAGTGTCCGACAACCTTGCATGCTTCAACTCGGAGGCTCTCTCGCACAGACTTTGCAGCTGCATACCTCCTGGGCGCACTCTTTTTGAGCCTGACCGCACAACCATTGGCCTCTGGAGAGAGTGTTAACAAGAATACTTCAAAACAAGAGAAACAATGCGTTGGCCGGGAATCGAACCCGGGTCAACTGCTTGGAAGGCAGCTATGCTCACCACTATACCACCAACGCCATAGAATTCACACCACTTCTCAATCGTGAAAATGCAACTCTCACCCCTAGTGTGACTAAAGCCAACTCTTCTGCTTCGTTAGTGGCTTGACAACAGTCAGACGGTAATGTGGCTTCTCGTAAGAGAGGTTTAAGCAGCAGCAGAGTGGCGCAGCGGGAGCGTGCTGGGCCCATAACCCAGAGGTCGATGGATCGAAACCATCCTCTGCTAGGCGCAGAGTTTTGTATTTTTCATGCTCCCAGGAAAAAGGTACCCCAAAAATTCACTGTCTCGTTCTTTCAGGCCACCCAAAGCCCAGCAAACTCCACTGTCCTTTATATTTCAAGGCACCAAAAAATCCACACTTAAAAAAAAAAAAAAAAAAAAAAAAAAAAGAAATAAACCTTTCTTCTCCCATGGTCAAAACTTGGTTTAGGCATGATAACATGACTGCGGTGTGACCCGAGTGCCAGAAACCAGCAACAGTAGAGGGGGATTAGCTCAAATGGTAGAGCGCTCGCTTAGCATGCGAGAGGTAGCGGGATCGATGCCCGCATCCTCCAAAACTTCCACTTGGCACTACCTTCAAATGAAGGGCCAACTTCTTTTTAGTTGGCACTGACACAAAAACCTAGGAAGCAGCTGCACGCATATCTGGCTAAACCTTCGATAGCTCAGCTGGTAGAGCGGAGGACTGTAGTAGCTAATTAGCAATCCTTAGGTCGCTGGTTCGATTCCGGCTCGAAGGATGCTTTTGAGTGTCCGACAACCTTGCATGCTTCAACTCGGAGGCTCTCTCGCACAGACTTTGCAGCTGCATACCTCCTGGGCGCACTCTTTTTGAGCCTGACCGCACAACCATTGGCCTCTGGAGAGAGTGTTAACAAGAATACTTCAAAACAAGAGTAACAATGCGTTGGCCGGGAATCGAACCCGGGTCAACTGCTTGGAAGGCAGCTATGCTCACCACTATACCACCAACGCCATAGAATTCACACCACTTCTCAATCGTGAAAATGCAACTCTCACCCCTAGTGTGACTAAAGCCAACTCTTCTGCTTCGTTAGTGGCTTGACAACAGTCAGACGGTAATGTGGCTTCTCGTAAGAGAGGTTTAAGCAGCAGCAGAGTGGCGCAGCGGGAGCGTGCTGGGCCCATAACCCAGAGGTCGATGGATCGAAACCATCCTCTGCTAGGCGCAGAGTTTTGTATTTTTCATGCTCCCAGGAAAAAGGTACCCCAAAAATTCACTGTCTCGTTCTTTCAGGCCACCCAAAGCCCAGCAAACTCCACTGTCCTTTATATTTCAAGGCACCAAAAAATCCACACTTAAAAAAAAAAAAAAAAAAAAAAAAAAAAGAAAGAAACCTTTCTTCTCCCATGGTCAAAACTTGGTTTAGGCATGATAACATGACTGCGGTGTGACCCGAGTGCCAGAAACCAGCAACAGTAGAGGGGGATTAGCTCAAATGGTAGAGCGCTCGCTTAGCATGCGAGAGGTAGCGGGATCGATGCCCGCATCCTCCAAAACTTCCACTTGGCACTACCTTCAAATGAAGGGCCAACTTCTTTTTAGTTGGCACTGACACAAAAACCTAGGAAGCAGCTGCACGCATATCTGGCTAAACCTTCGATAGCTCAGCTGGTAGAGCGGAGGACTGTAGTAGCTAATTAGCAATCCTTAGGTCGCTGGTTCGATTCCGGCTCGAAGGATGCTTTTGAGTGTCCGACAACCTTGCATGCTTCAACTCGGAGGCTCTCTCGCACAGACTTTGCAGCTGCATACCTCCTGGGCGCACTCTTTTTGAGCCTGACCGCACAACCATTGGCCTCTGGAGAGAGTGTTAACAAGAATACTTCAAAACAAGAGAAACAATGCGTTGGCCGGGAATCGAACCCGGGTCAACTGCTTGGAAGGCAGCTATGCTCACCACTATACCACCAACGCCATAGAATTCGCACCACTTCTCAATCGTGAAAATGCAACTCTCACCCCTAGTGTGACTAAAGCCAACTCTTCTGCTTCGTTAGTGGCTTGACAACAGTCAGACGGTAATGTGGCTTCTCGTAAGAGAGGTTTAAGCAGCAGCAGAGTGGCGCAGCGGGAGCGTGCTGGGCCCATAACCCAGAGGTCGATGGATCGAAACCATCCTCTGCTAGGCGCAGAGTTTTGTATTTTTCATGCTCCCAGGAAAAAGGTACCCCAAAAATTCACTGTCTCGTTCTTTCAGGCCACCCAAAGCCCAGCAAACTCCACTGTCCTTTATATTTCAAGGCACCAAAAAATCCACACTTAAAAAAAAAAAAAAAAAAAAAAAAAAAAGAAAGAAACCTTTCTTCTCCCATGGTCAAAACTTGGTTTAGGCATGATAACATGACTGCGGTGTGACCCGAGTGCCAGAAACCAGCAACAGTAGAGGGGGATTAGCTCAAATGGTAGAGCGCTCGCTTAGCATGCGAGAGGTAGCGGGATCGATGCCCGCATCCTCCAAAACTTCCACTTGGCACTACCTTCAAATGAAGGGCCAACTTCTTTTTAGTTGGCACTGACACAAAAACCTAGGAAGCAGCTGCACGCATATCTGGCTAAACCTTCGATAGCTCAGCTGGTAGAGCGGAGGACTGTAGTAGCTAATTAGCAATCCTTAGGTCGCTGGTTCGATTCCGGCTCGAAGGATGCTTTTGAGTGTCCGACAACCTTGCATGCTTCAACTCGGAGGCTCTCTCGCACAGACTTTGCAGCTGCATACCTCCTGGGCGCACTCTTTTTGAGCCTGACCGCACAACCATTGGCCTCTGGAGAGAGTGTTAACAAGAATACTTCAAAACAAGAGTAACAATGCGTTGGCCGGGAATCGAACCCGGGTCAACTGCTTGGAAGGCAGCTATGCTCACCACTATACCACCAACGCCATAGAATTCACACCACTTCTCAATCGTGAAAATGCAACTCTCACCCCTAGTGTGACTAAAGCCAACTCTTCTGCTTCGTTAGTGGCTTGACAACAGTCAGACGGTAATGTGGCTTCTCGTAAGAGAGGTTTAAGCAGCAGCAGAGTGGCGCAGCGGGAGCGTGCTGGGCCCATAACCCAGAGGTCGATGGATCGAAACCATCCTCTGCTAGGCGCAGAGTTTTGTATTTTTCATGCTCCCAGGAAAAAGGTACCCCAAAAATTCACTGTCTCGTTCTTTCAGGCCACCCAAAGCCCAGCAAACTCCACTGTCCTTTATATTTCAAGGCACCAAAAAATCCACACTTAAAAAAAAAAAAAAAAAAAAAAAAAAAAAGAAAGAAACCTTTCTTCTCCCATGGTCAAAACTTGGTTTAGGCATGATAACATGACTGCGGTGTGACCCGAGTGCCAGAAACCAGCAACAGTAGAGGGGGATTAGCTCAAATGGTAGAGCGCTCGCTTAGCATGCGAGAGGTAGCGGGATCGATGCCCGCATCCTCCAAAACTTCCACTTGGCACTACCTTCAAATGAAGGGCCAACTTCTTTTTAGTTGGCACTGACACAAAAACCTAGGAAGCAGCTGCACGCATATCTGGCTAAACCTTCGATAGCTCAGCTGGTAGAGCGGAGGACTGTAGTAGCTAATTAGCAATCCTTAGGTCGCTGGTTCGATTCCGGCTCGAAGGATGCTTTTGAGTGTCCGACAACCTTGCATGCTTCAACTCGGAGGCTCTCTCGCACAGACTTTGCAGCTGCATACCTCCTGGCCACACTCTTTTTGAGCCTGACCGCACAACAATTGGCCTCTGGAGAGAGTGTTAACAAGAATACTTCAAAACAAGAGTAACAATGCGTTGGCCGGGAATCGAACCCGGGTCAACTGCTTGGAAGGCAGCTATGCTCACCACTATACCACCAACGCCATAGAATTCACACCACTTCTCAATCGTGAAAATGCAACTCTCACCCCTAGTGTGACTAAAGCCAACTCTTCTGCTTCGTTAGTGGCTTGACAACAGTCAGACGGTAATGTGGCTTCTCGTAAGAGAGGTTTAAGCAGCAGCAGAGTGGCGCAGCGGGAGCGTGCTGGGCCCATAACCCAGAGGTCGATGGATCGAAACCATCCTCTGCTAGGCGCAGAGTTTTGTATTTTTCATGCTCCCAGGAAAAAGGTACCCCAAAAATTCACTGTCTCGTTCTTTCAGGCCACCCAAAGCCCAGCAAACTCCACTGTCCTTTATATTTCAAGGCACCAAAAAATCCACACTTAAAAAAAAAAAAAAAAAAAAAAAAAAAAGAAAGAAACCTTTCTTCTCCCATGGTCAAAACTTGGTTTAGGCATGATAACATGACTGCGGTGTGACCCGAGTGCCAGAAACCAGCAACAGTAGAGGGGGATTAGCTCAAATGGTAGAGCGCTCGCTTAGCATGCGAGAGGTAGCGGGATCGATGCCCGCATCCTCCAAAACTTCCACTTGGCACTACCTTCAAATGAAGGGCCAACTTCTTTTTAGTTGGCACTGACACAAAAACCTAGGAAGCAGCTGCACGCATATCTGGCTAAACCTTCGATAGCTCAGCTGGTAGAGCGGAGGACTGTAGTAGCTAATTAGCAATCCTTAGGTCGCTGGTTCGATTCCGGCTCGAAGGATGCTTTTGAGTGTCCGACAACCTTGCATGCTTCAACTCGGAGGCTCTCTCGCACAGACTTTGCAGCTGCATACCTCCTGGGCGCACTCTTTTTGAGCCTGACCGCACAACCGTTGGCCTCTGGAGAGAGTGTTAACAAGAATACTTCAAAACAAGAGTAACAATGCGTTGGCCGGGAATCGAACCCGGGTCAACTGCTTGGAAGGCAGCTATGCTCACCACTATACCACCAACGCCATAGAATTCACACCACTTCTCAATCGTGAAAATGCAACTCTCACCCCTAGTGTGACTAAAGCCAACTCTTCTGCTTCGTTAGTGGCTTGACAACAGTCAGACGGTAATGTGGCTTCTCGTAAGAGAGGTTTAAGCAGCAGCAGAGTGGCGCAGCGGGAGCGTGCTGGGCCCATAACCCAGAGGTCGATGGATCGAAACCATCCTCTGCTAGGCGCAGAGTTTTGTATTTTTCATGCTCCCAGGAAAAAGGTACCCCAAAAATTCACTGTCTCGTTCTTTCAGGCCACCCAAAGCCCAGCAAACTCCACTGTCCTTTATATTTCAAGGCACCAAAAAATCCACACTTTAAAAAAAAAAAAAAAAAAAAAAAAAAAAGAAACCTTTCTTCTCCCATGGTCAAAACTTGGTTTAGGCATGATAACATGACTGCGGTGTGACCTGAGTGCCAGAAACCAGCAACAGTAGAGGGGGATTAGCTCAAATGGTAGAGCGCTCGCTTAGCATGCGAGAGGTAGCGGGATCGATGCCCGCATCCTCCAAAACTTCCACTTGGCACTACCTTCAAATGAAGGGCCAACTTCTTTTTAGTTGGCACTGACACAAAAACCTAGGAAGCAGCTGCACGCATATCTGGCTAAACCTTCGATAGCTCAGCTGGTAGAGCGGAGGACTGTAGTAGCTAATTAGCAATCCTTAGGTCGCTGGTTCGATTCCGGCTCGAAGGATGCTTTTGAGTGTCCGACAACCTTGCATGCTTCAACTCGGAGGCTCTCTCGCACAGACTTTGCAGCTGCATACCTCCTGGGCGCACTCTTTTTGAGCCTGACCGCACAACCATTGGCCTCTGGAGAGAGTGTTAACAAGAATACTTCAAAACAAGAGTAACAATGCGTTGGCCGGGAATCGAACCCGGGTCAACTGCTTGGAAGGCAGCTATGCTCACCACTATACCACCAACGCCATAGAATTCACACCACTTCTCAATCGTGAAAATGCAACTCTCACCCCTAGTGTGACTAAAGCCAACTCTTCTGCTTCGTTAGTGGCTTGACAACAGTCAGACGGTAATGTGGCTTCTCGTAAGAGAGGTTTAAGCAGCAGCAGAGTGGCGCAGCGGGAGCGTGCTGGGCCCATAACCCAGAGGTCGATGGATCGAAACCATCCTCTGCTAGGCGCAGAGTTTTGTATTTTTCATGCTCCCAGGAAAAAGGTACCCCAAAAATTCACTGTCTCGTTCTTTCAGGCCACCCAAAGCCCAGCAAACTCCACTGTCCTTTATATTTCAAGGCACCAAAAAATCCACACTTAAAAAAAAAAAAAAAAAAAAAAAAAAAAGAAAGAAACCTTTCTTCTCCCATGGTCAAAACTTGGTTTAGGCATGATAACATGACTGCGGTGTGACCCGAGTGCCAGAAACCAGCAACAGTAGAGGGGGATTAGCTCAAATGGTAGAGCGCTCGCTTAGCATGCGAGAGGTAGCGGGATCGATGCCCGCATCCTCCAAAACTTCCACTTGGCACTACCTTCAAATGAAGGGCCAACTTCTTTTTAGTTGGCACTGACACAAAAACCTAGGAAGCAGCTGCACGCATATCTGGCTAAACCTTCGATAGCTCAGCTGGTAGAGCGGAGGACTGTAGTAGCTAATTAGCAATCCTTAGGTCGCTGGTTCGATTCCGGCTCGAAGGATGCTTTTGAGTGTCCGACAACCTTGCATGCTTCAACTCGGAGGCTCTCTCGCACAGACTTTGCAGCTGCATACCTCCTGGGCGCACTCTTTTTGAGCCTGACCGCACAACCATTGGCCTCTGGAGAGAGTGTTAACAAGAATACTTCAAAACAAGAGTAACAATGCGTTGGCCGGGAATCGAACCCGGGTCAACTGCTTGGAAGGCAGCTATGCTCACCACTATACCACCAACGCCATAGAATTCACACCACTTCTCAATCGTGAAAATGCAACTCTCACCCCTAGTGTGACTAAAGCCAACTCTTCTGCTTCGTTAGTGGCTTGACAACAGTCAGACGGTAATGTGGCTTCTCGTAAGAGAGGTTTAAGCAGCAGCAGAGTGGCGCAGCGGGAGCGTGCTGGGCCCATAACCCAGAGGTCGATGGATCGAAACCATCCTCTGCTAGGCGCAGAGTTTTGTATTTTTCATGCTCCCAGGAAAAAGGTACCCCAAAAATTCACTGTCTCGTTCTTTCAGGCCACCCAAAGCCCAGCAAACTCCACTGTCCTTTATATTTCAAGGCACCAAAAAATCCACACTTAAAAAAAAAAAAAAAAAAAAAAAAAAAAAGAAAGAAACCTTTCTTCTCCCATGGTCAAAACTTGGTTTAGGCATGATAACATGACTGCGGTGTGACCCGAGTGCCAGAAACCAGCAACAGTAGAGGGGGATTAGCTCAAATGGTAGAGCGCTCGCTTAGCATGCGAGAGGTAGCGGGATCGATGCCCGCATCCTCCAAAACTTCCACTTGGCACTACCTTCAAATGAAGGGCCAACTTCTTTTTAGTTGGCACTGACACAAAAACCTAGGAAGCAGCTGCACGCATATCTGGCTAAACCTTCGATAGCTCAGCTGGTAGAGCGGAGGACTGTAGTAGCTAATTAGCAATCCTTAGGTCGCTGGTTCGATTCCGGCTCGAAGGATGCTTTTGAGTGTCCGACAACCTTGCATGCTTCAACTCGGAGGCTCTCTCGCACAGACTTTGCAGCTGCATACCTCCTGGGCGCACTCTTTTTGAGCCTGACCGCACAACCATTGGCCTCTGGAGAGAGTGTTAACAAGAATACTTCAAAACAAGAGTAACAATGCGTTGGCCGGGAATCGAACCCGGGTCAACTGCTTGGAAGGCAGCTATGCTCACCACTATACCACCAACGCCATAGAATTCACACCACTTCTCAATCGTGAAAATGCAACTCTCACCCCTAGTGTGACTAAAGCCAACTCTTCTGCTTCGTTAGTGGCTTGACAACAGTCAGACGGTAATGTGGCTTCTCGTAAGAGAGGTTTAAGCAGCAGCAGAGTGGCGCAGCGGGAGCGTGCTGGGCCCATAACCCAGAGGTCGATGGATCGAAACCATCCTCTGCTAGGCGCAGAGTTTTGTATTTTTCATGCTCCCAGGAAAAAGGTACCCCAAAAATTCACTGTCTCGTTCTTTCAGGCCACCCAAAGCCCAGCAAACTCCACTGTCCTTTATATTTCAAGGCACCAAAAAATCCACACTTAAAAAAAAAAAAAAAAAAAAAAAAAAAGAAAGAAACCTTTCTTCTCCCATGGTCAAAACTTGGTTTAGGCATGATAACATGACTGCGGTGTGACCCGAGTGCCAGAAACCAGCAACAGTAGAGGGGGATTAGCTCAAATGGTAGAGCGCTCGCTTAGCATGCGAGAGGTAGCGGGATCGATGCCCGCATCCTCCAAAACTTCCACTTGGCACTACCTTCAAATGAAGGGCCAACTTCTTTTTAGTTGGCACTGACACAAAAACCTAGGAAGCAGCTGCACGCATATCTGGCTAAACCTTCGATAGCTCAGCTGGTAGAGCGGAGGACTGTAGTAGCTAATTAGCAATCCTTAGGTCGCTGGTTCGATTCCGGCTCGAAGGATGCTTTTGAGTGTCCGACAACCTTGCATGCTTCAACTCGGAGGCTCTCTCGCACAGACTTTGCAGCTGCATACCTCCTGGGCGCACTCTTTTTGAGCCTGACCGCACAACCATTGGCCTCTGGAGAGAGTGTTAACAAGAATACTTCAAAACAAGAGAAACAATGCGTTGGCCGGGAATCGAACCCGGGTCAACTGCTTGGAAGGCAGCTATGCTCACCACTATACCACCAACGCCATAGAATTCGCACCACTTCTCAATCGTGAAAATGCAACTCTCACCCCTAGTGTGACTAAAGCCAACTCTTCTGCTTCGTTAGTGGCTTGACAACAGTCAGACGGTAATGTGGCTTCTCGTAAGAGAGGTTTAAGCAGCAGCAGAGTGGCGCAGCGGGAGCGTGCTGGGCCCATAACCCAGAGGTCGATGGATCGAAACCATCCTCTGCTAGGCGCAGAGTTTTGTATTTTTCATGCTCCCAGGAAAAAGGTACCCCAAAAATTCACTGTCTCGTTCTTTCAGGCCACCCAAAGCCCAGCAAACTCCACTGTCCTTTATATTTCAAGGCACCAAAAAATCCACACTTAAAAAAAAAAAAAAAAAAAAAAAAAAAGAAAGAAACCTTTCTTCTCCCATGGTCAAAACTTGGTTTAGGCATGATAACATGACTGCGGTGTGACCCGAGTGCCAGAAACCAGCAACAGTAGAGGGGGATTAGCTCAAATGGTAGAGCGCTCGCTTAGCATGCGAGAGGTAGCGGGATCGATGCCCGCATCCTCCAAAACTTCCACTTGGCACTACCTTCAAATGAAGGGCCAACTTCTTTTTAGTTGGCACTGACACAAAAACCTAGGAAGCAGCTGCACGCATATCTGGCTAAACCTTCGATAGCTCAGCTGGTAGAGCGGAGGACTGTAGTAGCTAATTAGCAATCCTTAGGTCGCTGGTTCGATTCCGGCTCGAAGGATGCTTTTGAGTGTCCGACAACCTTGCATGCTTCAACTCGGAGGCTCTCTCGCACAGACTTTGCAGCTGCATACCTCCTGGGCGCACTCTTTTTGAGCCTGACCGCACAACCATTGGCCTCTGGAGAGAGTGTTAACAAGAATACTTCAAAACAAGAGTAACAATGCGTTGGCCGGGAATCGAACCCGGGTCAACTGCTTGGAAGGCAGCTATGCTCACCACTATACCACCAACGCCATAGAATTCACACCACTTCTCAATCGTGAAAATGCAACTCTCACCCCTAGTGTGACTAAAGCCAACTCTTCTGCTTCGTTAGTGGCTTGACAACAGTCAGACGGTAATGTGGCTTCTCGTAAGAGAGGTTTAAGCAGCAGCAGAGTGGCGCAGCGGGAGCGTGCTGGGCCCATAACCCAGAGGTCGATGGATCGAAACCATCCTCTGCTAGGCGCAGAGTTTTGTATTTTTCATGCTCCCAGGAAAAAGGTACCCCAAAAATTCACTGTCTCGTTCTTTCAGGCCACCCAAAGCCCAGCAAACTCCACTGTCCTTTATATTTCAAGGCACCAAAAAATCCACACTTAAAAAAAAAAAAAAAAAAAAAAAAAAAAAGAAAGAAACCTTTCTTCTCCCATGGTCAAAACTTGGTTTAGGCATGATAACATGACTGCGGTGTGACCCGAGTGCCAGAAACCAGCAACAGTAGAGGGGGATTAGCTCAAATGGTAGAGCGCTCGCTTAGCATGCGAGAGGTAGCGGGATCGATGCCCGCATCCTCCAAAACTTCCACTTGGCACTACCTTCAAATGAAGGGCCAACTTCTTTTTAGTTGGCACTGACACAAAAACCTAGGAAGCAGCTGCACGCATATCTGGCTAAACCTTCGATAGCTCAGCTGGTAGAGCGGAGGACTGTAGTAGCTAATTAGCAATCCTTAGGTCGCTGGTTCGATTCCGGCTCGAAGGATGCTTTTGAGTGTCCGACAACCTTGCATGCTTCAACTCGGAGGCTCTCTCGCACAGACTTTGCAGCTGCATACCTCCTGGCCACACTCTTTTTGAGCCTGACCGCACAACAATTGGCCTCTGGAGAGAGTGTTAACAAGAATACTTCAAAACAAGAGTAACAATGCGTTGGCCGGGAATCGAACCCGGGTCAACTGCTTGGAAGGCAGCTATGCTCACCACTATACCACCAACGCCATAGAATTCACACCACTTCTCAATCGTGAAAATGCAACTCTCACCCCTAGTGTGACTAAAGCCAACTCTTCTGCTTCGTTAGTGGCTTGACAACAGTCAGACGGTAATGTGGCTTCTCGTAAGAGAGGTTTAAGCAGCAGCAGAGTGGCGCAGCGGGAGCGTGCTGGGCCCATAACCCAGAGGTCGATGGATCGAAACCATCCTCTGCTAGGCGCAGAGTTTTGTATTTTTCATGCTCCCAGGAAAAAGGTACCCCAAAAATTCACTGTCTCGTTCTTTCAGGCCACCCAAAGCCCAGCAAACTCCACTGTCCTTTATATTTCAAGGCACCAAAAAATCCACACTTAAAAAAAAAAAAAAAAAAAAAAAAAAAGAAAGAAACCTTTCTTCTCCCATGGTCAAAACTTGGTTTAGGCATGATAACATGACTGCGGTGTGACCCGAGTGCCAGAAACCAGCAACAGTAGAGGGGGATTAGCTCAAATGGTAGAGCGCTCGCTTAGCATGCGAGAGGTAGCGGGATCGATGCCCGCATCCTCCAAAACTTCCACTTGGCACTACCTTCAAATGAAGGGCCAACTTCTTTTTAGTTGGCACTGACACAAAAACCTAGGAAGCAGCTGCACGCATATCTGGCTAAACCTTCGATAGCTCAGCTGGTAGAGCGGAGGACTGTAGTAGCTAATTAGCAATCCTTAGGTCGCTGGTTCGATTCCGGCTCGAAGGATGCTTTTGAGTGTCCGACAACCTTGCATGCTTCAACTCGGAGGCTCTCTCGCACAGACTTTGCAGCTGCATACCTCCTGGGCGCACTCTTTTTGAGCCTGACCGCACAACCATTGGCCTCTGGAGAGAGTGTTAACAAGAATACTTCAAAACAAGAGTAACAATGCGTTGGCCGGGAATCGAACCCGGGTCAACTGCTTGGAAGGCAGCTATGCTCACCACTATACCACCAACGCCATAGAATTCACACCACTTCTCAATCGTGAAAATGCAACTCTCACCCCTAGTGTGACTAAAGCCAACTCTTCTGCTTCGTTAGTGGCTTGACAACAGTCAGACGGTAATGTGGCTTCTCGTAAGAGAGGTTTAAGCAGCAGCAGAGTGGCGCAGCGGGAGCGTGCTGGGCCCATAACCCAGAGGTCGATGGATCGAAACCATCCTCTGCTAGGCGCAGAGTTTTGTATTTTTCATGCTCCCAGGAAAAAGGTACCCCAAAAATTCACTGTCTCGTTCTTTCAGGCCACCCAAAGCCCAGCAAACTCCACTGTCCTTTATATTTCAAGGCACCAAAAAATCCACACTTTAAAAAAAAAAAAAAAAAAAAAAAAAAAAGAAACCTTTCTTCTCCCATGGTCAAAACTTGGTTTAGGCATGATAACATGACTGCGGTGTGACCTGAGTGCCAGAAACCAGCAACAGTAGAGGGGGATTAGCTCAAATGGTAGAGCGCTCGCTTAGCATGCGAGAGGTAGCGGGATCGATGCCCGCATCCTCCAAAACTTCCACTTGGCACTACCTTCAAATGAAGGGCCAACTTCTTTTTAGTTGGCACTGACACAAAAACCTAGGAAGCAGCTGCACGCATATCTGGCTAAACCTTCGATAGCTCAGCTGGTAGAGCGGAGGACTGTAGTAGCTAATTAGCAATCCTTAGGTCGCTGGTTCGATTCCGGCTCGAAGGATGCTTTTGAGTGTCCGACAACCTTGCATGCTTCAACTCGGAGGCTCTCTCGCACAGACTTTGCAGCTGCATACCTCCTGGGCGCACTCTTTTTGAGCCTGACCGCACAACCATTGGCCTCTGGAGAGAGTGTTAACAAGAATACTTCAAAACAAGAGAAACAATGCGTTGGCCGGGAATCGAACCCGGGTCAACTGCTTGGAAGGCAGCTATGCTCACCACTATACCACCAACGCCATAGAATTCACACCACTTCTCAATCGTGAAAATGCAACTCTCACCCCTAGTGTGACTAAAGCCAACTCTTCTGCTTCGTTAGTGGCTTGACAACAGTCAGACGGTAATGTGGCTTCTCGTAAGAGAGGTTTAAGCAGCAGCAGAGTGGCGCAGCGGGAGCGTGCTGGGCCCATAACCCAGAGGTCGATGGATCGAAACCATCCTCTGCTAGGCGCAGAGTTTTGTATTTTTCATGCTCCCAGGAAAAAGGTACCCCAAAAATTCACTGTCTCGTTCTTTCAGGCCACCCAAAGCCCAGCAAACTCCACTGTCCTTTATATTTCAAGGCACCAAAAAATCCACACTTAAAAAAAAAAAAAAAAAAAAAAAAAAAAGAAAGAAACCTTTCTTCTCCCATGGTCAAAACTTGGTTTAGGCATGATAACATGACTGCGGTGTGACCCGAGTGCCAGAAACCAGCAACAGTAGAGGGGGATTAGCTCAAATGGTAGAGCGCTCGCTTAGCATGCGAGAGGTAGCGGGATCGATGCCCGCATCCTCCAAAACTTCCACTTGGCACTACCTTCAAATGAAGGGCCAACTTCTTTTTAGTTGGCACTGACACAAAAACCTAGGAAGCAGCTGCACGCATATCTGGCTAAACCTTCGATAGCTCAGCTGGTAGAGCGGAGGACTGTAGTAGCTAATTAGCAATCCTTAGGTCGCTGGTTCGATTCCGGCTCGAAGGATGCTTTTGAGTGTCCGACAACCTTGCATGCTTCAACTCGGAGGCTCTCTCGCACAGACTTTGCAGCTGCATACCTCCTGGGCGCACTCTTTTTGAGCCTGACCGCACAACCATTGGCCTCTGGAGAGAGTGTTAACAAGAATACTTCAAAACAAGAGAAACAATGCGTTGGCCGGGAATCGAACCCGGGTCAACTGCTTGGAAGGCAGCTATGCTCACCACTATACCACCAACGCCATAGAATTCACACCACTTCTCAATCGTGAAAATGCAACTCTCACCCCTAGTGTGACTAAAGCCAACTCTTCTGCTTCGTTAGTGGCTTGACAACAGTCAGACGGTAATGTGGCTTCTCGTAAGAGAGGTTTAAGCAGCAGCAGAGTGGCGCAGCGGGAGCGTGCTGGGCCCATAACCCAGAGGTCGATGGATCGAAACCATCCTCTGCTAGGCGCAGAGTTTTGTATTTTTCATGCTCCCAGGAAAAAGGTACCCCAAAAATTCACTGTCTCGTTCTTTCAGGCCACCCAAAGCCCAGCAAACTCCACTGTCCTTTATATTTCAAGGCACCAAAAAATCCACACTTAAAAAAAAAAAAAAAAAAAAAAAAAAAAGAAAGAAACCTTTCTTCTCCCATGGTCAAAACTTGGTTTAGGCATGATAACATGACTGCGGTGTGACCCGAGTGCCAGAAACCAGCAACAGTAGAGGGGGATTAGCTCAAATGGTAGAGCGCTCGCTTAGCATGCGAGAGGTAGCGGGATCGATGCCCGCATCCTCCAAAACTTCCACTTGGCACTACCTTCAAATGAAGGGCCAACTTCTTTTTAGTTGGCACTGACACAAAAACCTAGGAAGCAGCTGCACGCATATCTGGCTAAACCTTCGATAGCTCAGCTGGTAGAGCGGAGGACTGTAGTAGCTAATTAGCAATCCTTAGGTCGCTGGTTCGATTCCGGCTCGAAGGATGCTTTTGAGTGTCCGACAACCTTGCATGCTTCAACTCGGAGGCTCTCTCGCACAGACTTTGCAGCTGCATACCTCCTGGGCGCACTCTTTTTGAGCCTGACCGCACAACCATTGGCCTCTGGAGAGAGTGTTAACAAGAATACTTCAAAACAAGAGTAACAATGCGTTGGCCGGGAATCGAACCCGGGTCAACTGCTTGGAAGGCAGCTATGCTCACCACTATACCACCAACGCCATAGAATTCACACCACTTCTCAATCGTGAAAATGCAACTCTCACCCCTAGTGTGACTAAAGCCAACTCTTCTGCTTCGTTAGTGGCTTGACAACAGTCAGACGGTAATGTGGCTTCTCGTAAGAGAGGTTTAAGCAGCAGCAGAGTGGCGCAGCGGGAGCGTGCTGGGCCCATAACCCAGAGGTCGATGGATCGAAACCATCCTCTGCTAGGCGCAGAGTTTTGTATTTTTCATGCTCCCAGGAAAAAGGTACCCCAAAAATTCACTGTCTCGTTCTTTCAGGCCACCCAAAGCCCAGCAAACTCCACTGTCCTTTATATTTCAAGGCACCAAAAAATCCACACTTAAAAAAAAAAAAAAAAAAAAAAAAAAAAAGAAAGAAACCTTTCTTCTCCCATGGTCAAAACTTGGTTTAGGCATGATAACATGACTGCGGTGTGACCCGAGTGCCAGAAACCAGCAACAGTAGAGGGGGATTAGCTCAAATGGTAGAGCGCTCGCTTAGCATGCGAGAGGTAGCGGGATCGATGCCCGCATCCTCCAAAACTTCCACTTGGCACTACCTTCAAATGAAGGGCCAACTTCTTTTTAGTTGGCACTGACACAAAAACCTAGGAAGCAGCTGCACGCATATCTGGCTAAACCTTCGATAGCTCAGCTGGTAGAGCGGAGGACTGTAGTAGCTAATTAGCAATCCTTAGGTCGCTGGTTCGATTCCGGCTCGAAGGATGCTTTTGAGTGTCCGACAACCTTGCATGCTTCAACTCGGAGGCTCTCTCGCACAGACTTTGCAGCTGCATACCTCCTGGCCACACTCTTTTTGAGCCTGACCGCACAACAATTGGCCTCTGGAGAGAGTGTTAACAAGAATACTTCAAAACAAGAGTAACAATGCGTTGGCCGGGAATCGAACCCGGGTCAACTGCTTGGAAGGCAGCTATGCTCACCACTATACCACCAACGCCATAGAATTCACACCACTTCTCAATCGTGAAAATGCAACTCTCACCCCTAGTGTGACTAAAGCCAACTCTTCTGCTTCGTTAGTGGCTTGACAACAGTCAGACGGTAATGTGGCTTCTCGTAAGAGAGGTTTAAGCAGCAGCAGAGTGGCGCAGCGGGAGCGTGCTGGGCCCATAACCCAGAGGTCGATGGATCGAAACCATCCTCTGCTAGGCGCAGAGTTTTGTATTTTTCATGCTCCCAGGAAAAAGGTACCCCAAAAATTCACTGTCTCGTTCTTTCAGGCCACCCAAAGCCCAGCAAACTCCACTGTCCTTTATATTTCAAGGCACCAAAAAATCCACACTTAAAAAAAAAAAAAAAAAAAAAAAAAAAAGAAAGAAACCTTTCTTCTCCCATGGTCAAAACTTGGTTTAGGCATGATAACATGACTGCGGTGTGACCCGAGTGCCAGAAACCAGCAACAGTAGAGGGGGATTAGCTCAAATGGTAGAGCGCTCGCTTAGCATGCGAGAGGTAGCGGGATCGATGCCCGCATCCTCCAAAACTTCCACTTGGCACTACCTTCAAATGAAGGGCCAACTTCTTTTTAGTTGGCACTGACACAAAAACCTAGGAAGCAGCTGCACGCATATCTGGCTAAACCTTCGATAGCTCAGCTGGTAGAGCGGAGGACTGTAGTAGCTAATTAGCAATCCTTAGGTCGCTGGTTCGATTCCGGCTCGAAGGATGCTTTTGAGTGTCCGACAACCTTGCATGCTTCAACTCGGAGGCTCTCTCGCACAGACTTTGCAGCTGCATACCTCCTGGGCGCACTCTTTTTGAGCCTGACCGCACAACCATTGGCCTCTGGAGAGAGTGTTAACAAGAATACTTCAAAACAAGAGTAACAATGCGTTGGCCGGGAATCGAACCCGGGTCAACTGCTTGGAAGGCAGCTATGCTCACCACTATACCACCAACGCCATAGAATTCACACCACTTCTCAATCGTGAAAATGCAACTCTCACCCCTAGTGTGACTAAAGCCAACTCTTCTGCTTCGTTAGTGGCTTGACAACAGTCAGACGGTAATGTGGCTTCTCGTAAGAGAGGTTTAAGCAGCAGCAGAGTGGCGCAGCGGGAGCGTGCTGGGCCCATAACCCAGAGGTCGATGGATCGAAACCATCCTCTGCTAGGCGCAGAGTTTTGTATTTTTCATGCTCCCAGGAAAAAGGTACCCCAAAAATTCACTGTCTCGTTCTTTCAGGCCACCCAAAGCCCAGCAAACTCCACTGTCCTTTATATTTCAAGGCACCAAAAAATCCACACTTAAAAAAAAAAAAAAAAAAAAAAAAAAAGAAAGAAACCTTTCTTCTCCCATGGTCAAAACTTGGTTTAGGCATGATAACATGACTGCGGTGTGACCCGAGTGCCAGAAACCAGCAACAGTAGAGGGGGATTAGCTCAAATGGTAGAGCGCTCGCTTAGCATGCGAGAGGTAGCGGGATCGATGCCCGCATCCTCCAAAACTTCCACTTGGCACTACCTTCAAATGAAGGGCCAACTTCTTTTTAGTTGGCACTGACACAAAAACCTAGGAAGCAGCTGCACGCATATCTGGCTAAACCTTCGATAGCTCAGCTGGTAGAGCGGAGGACTGTAGTAGCTAATTAGCAATCCTTAGGTCGCTGGTTCGATTCCGGCTCGAAGGATGCTTTTGAGTGTCCGACAACCTTGCATGCTTCAACTCGGAGGCTCTCTCGCACAGACTTTGCAGCTGCATACCTCCTGGGCGCACTCTTTTTGAGCCTGACCGCACAACCATTGGCCTCTGGAGAGAGTGTTAACAAGAATACTTCAAAACAAGAGAAACAATGCGTTGGCCGGGAATCGAACCCGGGTCAACTGCTTGGAAGGCAGCTATGCTCACCACTATACCACCAACGCCATAGAATTCACACCACTTCTCAATCGTGAAAATGCAACTCTCACCCCTAGTGTGACTAAAGCCAACTCTTCTGCTTCGTTAGTGGCTTGACAACAGTCAGACGGTAATGTGGCTTCTCGTAAGAGAGGTTTAAGCAGCAGCAGAGTGGCGCAGCGGGAGCGTGCTGGGCCCATAACCCAGAGGTCGATGGATCGAAACCATCCTCTGCTAGGCGCAGAGTTTTGTATTTTTCATGCTCCCAGGAAAAAGGTACCCCAAAAATTCACTGTCTCGTTCTTTCAGGCCACCCAAAGCCCAGCAAACTCCACTGTCCTTTATATTTCAAGGCACCAAAAAATCCACACTTAAAAAAAAAAAAAAAAAAAAAAAAAAAAGAAAGAAACCTTTCTTCTCCCATGGTCAAAACTTGGTTTAGGCATGATAACATGACTGCGGTGTGACCCGAGTGCCAGAAACCAGCAACAGTAGAGGGGGATTAGCTCAAATGGTAGAGCGCTCGCTTAGCATGCGAGAGGTAGCGGGATCGATGCCCGCATCCTCCAAAACTTCCACTTGGCACTACCTTCAAATGAAGGGCCAACTTCTTTTTAGTTGGCACTGACACAAAAACCTAGGAAGCAGCTGCACGCATATCTGGCTAAACCTTCGATAGCTCAGCTGGTAGAGCGGAGGACTGTAGTAGCTAATTAGCAATCCTTAGGTCGCTGGTTCGATTCCGGCTCGAAGGATGCTTTTGAGTGTCCGACAACCTTGCATGCTTCAACTCGGAGGCTCTCTCGCACAGACTTTGCAGCTGCATACCTCCTGGGCGCACTCTTTTTGAGCCTGACCGCACAACCATTGGCCTCTGGAGAGAGTGTTAACAAGAATACTTCAAAACAAGAGTAACAATGCGTTGGCCGGGAATCGAACCCGGGTCAACTGCTTGGAAGGCAGCTATGCTCACCACTATACCACCAACGCCATAGAATTCACACCACTTCTCAATCGTGAAAATGCAACTCTCACCCCTAGTGTGACTAAAGCCAACTCTTCTGCTTCGTTAGTGGCTTGACAACAGTCAGACGGTAATGTGGCTTCTCGTAAGAGAGGTTTAAGCAGCAGCAGAGTGGCGCAGCGGGAGCGTGCTGGGCCCATAACCCAGAGGTCGATGGATCGAAACCATCCTCTGCTAGGCGCAGAGTTTTGTATTTTTCATGCTCCCAGGAAAAAGGTACCCCAAAAATTCACTGTCTCGTTCTTTCAGGCCACCCAAAGCCCAGCAAACTCCACTGTCCTTTATATTTCAAGGCACCAAAAAATCCACACTTAAAAAAAAAAAAAAAAAAAAAAAAAAAAGAAAGAAACCTTTCTTCTCCCATGGTCAAAACTTGGTTTAGGCATGATAACATGACTGCGGTGTGACCCGAGTGCCAGAAACCAGCAACAGTAGAGGGGGATTAGCTCAAATGGTAGAGCGCTCGCTTAGCATGCGAGAGGTAGCGGGATCGATGCCCGCATCCTCCAAAACTTCCACTTGGCACTACCTTCAAATGAAGGGCCAACTTCTTTTTAGTTGGCACTGACACAAAAACCTAGGAAGCAGCTGCACGCATATCTGGCTAAACCTTCGATAGCTCAGCTGGTAGAGCGGAGGACTGTAGTAGCTAATTAGCAATCCTTAGGTCGCTGGTTCGATTCCGGCTCGAAGGATGCTTTTGAGTGTCCGACAACCTTGCATGCTTCAACTCGGAGGCTCTCTCGCACAGACTTTGCAGCTGCATACCTCCTGGGCGCACTCTTTTTGAGCCTGACCGCACAACCATTGGCCTCTGGAGAGAGTGTTAACAAGAATACTTCAAAACAAGAGAAACAATGCGTTGGCCGGGAATCGAACCCGGGTCAACTGCTTGGAAGGCAGCTATGCTCACCACTATACCACCAACGCCATAGAATTCACACCACTTCTCAATCGTGAAAATGCAACTCTCACCCCTAGTGTGACTAAAGCCAACTCTTCTGCTTCGTTAGTGGCTTGACAACAGTCAGACGGTAATGTGGCTTCTCGTAAGAGAGGTTTAAGCAGCAGCAGAGTGGCGCAGCGGGAGCGTGCTGGGCCCATAACCCAGAGGTCGATGGATCGAAACCATCCTCTGCTAGGCGCAGAGTTTTGTATTTTTCATGCTCCCAGGAAAAAGGTACCCCAAAAATTCACTGTCTCGTTCTTTCAGGCCACCCAAAGCCCAGCAAACTCCACTGTCCTTTATATTTCAAGGCACCAAAAAATCCACACTTAAAAAAAAAAAAAAAAAAAAAAAAAAAAGAAAGAAACCTTTCTTCTCCCATGGTCAAAACTTGGTTTAGGCATGATAACATGACTGCGGTGTGACCCGAGTGCCAGAAACCAGCAACAGTAGAGGGGGATTAGCTCAAATGGTAGAGCGCTCGCTTAGCATGCGAGAGGTAGCGGGATCGATGCCCGCATCCTCCAAAACTTCCACTTGGCACTACCTTCAAATGAAGGGCCAACTTCTTTTTAGTTGGCACTGACACAAAAACCTAGGAAGCAGCTGCACGCATATCTGGCTAAACCTTCGATAGCTCAGCTGGTAGAGCGGAGGACTGTAGTAGCTAATTAGCAATCCTTAGGTCGCTGGTTCGATTCCGGCTCGAAGGATGCTTTTGAGTGTCCGACAACCTTGCATGCTTCAACTCGGAGGCTCTCTCGCACAGACTTTGCAGCTGCATACCTCCTGGGCGCACTCTTTTTGAGCCTGACCGCACAACCATTGGCCTCTGGAGAGAGTGTTAACAAGAATACTTCAAAACAAGAGTAACAATGCGTTGGCCGGGAATCGAACCCGGGTCAACTGCTTGGAAGGCAGCTATGCTCACCACCATACCACCAACGCCATAGAATTCACACCACTTCTCAATCGTGAAAATGCAACTCTCACCCCTAGTGTGACTAAAGCCAACTCTTCTGCTTCGTTAGTGGCTTGACAACAGTCAGACGGTAATGTGGCTTCTCGTAAGAGAGGTTTAAGCAGCAGCAGAGTGGCGCAGCGGGAGCGTGCTGGGCCCATAACCCAGAGGTCGATGGATCGAAACCATCCTCTGCTAGGCGCAGAGTTTTGTATTTTTCATGCTCCCAGGAAAAAGGTACCCCAAAAATTCACTGTCTCGTTCTTTCAGGCCACCCAAAGCCCAGCAAACTCCACTGTCCTTTATATTTCAAGGCACCAAAAAATCCACACTTAAAAAAAAAAAAAAAAAAAAAAAAAAAAGAAAGAAACCTTTCTTCTCCCATGGTCAAAACTTGGTTTAGGCATGATAACATGACTGCGGTGTGACCCGAGTGCCAGAAACCAGCAACAGTAGAGGGGGATTAGCTCAAATGGTAGAGCGCTCGCTTAGCATGCGAGAGGTAGCGGGATCGATGCCCGCATCCTCCAAAACTTCCACTTGGCACTACCTTCAAATGAAGGGCCAACTTCTTTTTAGTTGGCACTGACACAAAAACCTAGGAAGCAGCTGCACGCATATCTGGCTAAACCTTCGATAGCTCAGCTGGTAGAGCGGAGGACTGTAGTAGCTAATTAGCAATCCTTAGGTCGCTGGTTCGATTCCGGCTCGAAGGATGCTTTTGAGTGTCCGACAACCTTGCATGCTTCAACTCGGAGGCTCTCTCGCACAGACTTTGCAGCTGCATACCTCCTGGGCGCACTCTTTTTGAGCCTGACCGCACAACCATTGGCCTCTGGAGAGAGTGTTAACAAGAATACTTCAAAACAAGAGAAACAATGCGTTGGCCGGGAATCGAACCCGGGTCAACTGCTTGGAAGGCAGCTATGCTCACCACTATACCACCAACGCCATAGAATTCACACCACTTCTCAATCGTGAAAATGCAACTCTCACCCCTAGTGTGACTAAAGCCAACTCTTCTGCTTCGTTAGTGGCTTGACAACAGTCAGACGGTAATGTGGCTTCTCGTAAGAGAGGTTTAAGCAGCAGCAGAGTGGCGCAGCGGGAGCGTGCTGGGCCCATAACCCAGAGGTCGATGGATCGAAACCATCCTCTGCTAGGCGCAGAGTTTTGTATTTTTCATGCTCCCAGGAAAAAGGTACCCCAAAAATTCACTGTCTCGTTCTTTCAGGCCACCCAAAGCCCAGCAAACTCCACTGTCCTTTATATTTCAAGGCACCAAAAAATCCACACTTAAAAAAAAAAAAAAAAAAAAAAAAAAAAGAAAGAAACCTTTCTTCTCCCATGGTCAAAACTTGGTTTAGGCATGATAACATGACTGCGGTGTGACCCGAGTGCCAGAAACCAGCAACAGTAGAGGGGGATTAGCTCAAATGGTAGAGCGCTCGCTTAGCATGCGAGAGGTAGCGGGATCGATGCCCGCATCCTCCAAAACTTCCACTTGGCACTACCTTCAAATGAAGGGCCAACTTCTTTTTAGTTGGCACTGACACAAAAACCTAGGAAGCAGCTGCACGCATATCTGGCTAAACCTTCGATAGCTCAGCTGGTAGAGCGGAGGACTGTAGTAGCTAATTAGCAATCCTTAGGTCGCTGGTTCGATTCCGGCTCGAAGGATGCTTTTGAGTGTCCGACAACCTTGCATGCTTCAACTCGGAGGCTCTCTCGCACAGACTTTGCAGCTGCATACCTCCTGGGCGCACTCTTTTTGAGCCTGACCGCACAACCATTGGCCTCTGGAGAGAGTGTTAACAAGAATACTTCAAAACAAGAGTAACAATGCGTTGGCCGGGAATCGAACCCGGGTCAACTGCTTGGAAGGCAGCTATGCTCACCACTATACCACCAACGCCATAGAATTCACACCACTTCTCAATCGTGAAAATGCAACTCTCACCCCTAGTGTGACTAAAGCCAACTCTTCTGCTTCGTTAGTGGCTTGACAACAGTCAGACGGTAATGTGGCTTCTCGTAAGAGAGGTTTAAGCAGCAGCAGAGTGGCGCAGCGGGAGCGTGCTGGGCCCATAACCCAGAGGTCGATGGATCGAAACCATCCTCTGCTAGGCGCAGAGTTTTGTATTTTTCATGCTCCCAGGAAAAAGGTACCCCAAAAATTCACTGTCTCGTTCTTTCAGGCCACCCAAAGCCCAGCAAACTCCACTGTCCTTTATATTTCAAGGCACCAAAAAATCCACACTTAAAAAAAAAAAAAAAAAAAAAAAAAAAGAAAGAAACCTTTCTTCTCCCATGGTCAAAACTTGGTTTAGGCATGATAACATGACTGCGGTGTGACCCGAGTGCCAGAAACCAGCAACAGTAGAGGGGGATTAGCTCAAATGGTAGAGCGCTCGCTTAGCATGCGAGAGGTAGCGGGATCGATGCCCGCATCCTCCAAAACTTCCACTTGGCACTACCTTCAAATGAAGGGCCAACTTCTTTTTAGTTGGCACTGACACAAAAACCTAGGAAGCAGCTGCACGCATATCTGGCTAAACCTTCGATAGCTCAGCTGGTAGAGCGGAGGACTGTAGTAGCTAATTAGCAATCCTTAGGTCGCTGGTTCGATTCCGGCTCGAAGGATGCTTTTGAGTGTCCGACAACCTTGCATGCTTCAACTCGGAGGCTCTCTCGCACAGACTTTGCAGCTGCATACCTCCTGGGCGCACTCTTTTTGAGCCTGACCGCACAACCATTGGCCTCTGGAGAGAGTGTTAACAAGAATACTTCAAAACAAGAGAAACAATGCGTTGGCCGGGAATCGAACCCGGGTCAACTGCTTGGAAGGCAGCTATGCTCACCACTATACCACCAACGCCATAGAATTCACACCACTTCTCAATCGTGAAAATGCAACTCTCACCCCTAGTGTGACTAAAGCCAACTCTTCTGCTTCGTTAGTGGCTTGACAACAGTCAGACGGTAATGTGGCTTCTCGTAAGAGAGGTTTAAGCAGCAGCAGAGTGGCGCAGCGGGAGCGTGCTGGGCCCATAACCCAGAGGTCGATGGATCGAAACCATCCTCTGCTAGGCGCAGAGTTTTGTATTTTTCATGCTCCCAGGAAAAAGGTACCCCAAAAATTCACTGTCTCGTTCTTTCAGGCCACCCAAAGCCCAGCAAACTCCACTGTCCTTTATATTTCAAGGCACCAAAAAATCCACACTTAAAAAAAAAAAAAAAAAAAAAAAAAAAGAAAGAAACCTTTCTTCTCCCATGGTCAAAACTTGGTTTAGGCATGATAACATGACTGCGGTGTGACCCGAGTGCCAGAAACCAGCAACAGTAGAGGGGGATTAGCTCAAATGGTAGAGCGCTCGCTTAGCATGCGAGAGGTAGCGGGATCGATGCCCGCATCCTCCAAAACTTCCACTTGGCACTACCTTCAAATGAAGGGCCAACTTCTTTTTAGTTGGCACTGACACAAAAACCTAGGAAGCAGCTGCACGCATATCTGGCTAAACCTTCGATAGCTCAGCTGGTAGAGCGGAGGACTGTAGTAGCTAATTAGCAATCCTTAGGTCGCTGGTTCGATTCCGGCTCGAAGGATGCTTTTGAGTGTCCGACAACCTTGCATGCTTCAACTCGGAGGCTCTCTCGCACAGACTTTGCAGCTGCATACCTCCTGGGCGCACTCTTTTTGAGCCTGACCGCACAACCATTGGCCTCTGGAGAGAGTGTTAACAAGAATACTTCAAAACAAGAGTAACAATGCGTTGGCCGGGAATCGAACCCGGGTCAACTGCTTGGAAGGCAGCTATGCTCACCACTATACCACCAACGCCATAGAATTCACACCACTTCTCAATCGTGAAAATGCAACTCTCACCCCTAGTGTGACTAAAGCCAACTCTTCTGCTTCGTTAGTGGCTTGACAACAGTCAGACGGTAATGTGGCTTCTCGTAAGAGAGGTTTAAGCAGCAGCAGAGTGGCGCAGCGGGAGCGTGCTGGGCCCATAACCCAGAGGTCGATGGATCGAAACCATCCTCTGCTAGGCGCAGAGTTTTGTATTTTTCATGCTCCCAGGAAAAAGGTACCCCAAAAATTCACTGTCTCGTTCTTTCAGGCCACCCAAAGCCCAGCAAACTCCACTGTCCTTTATATTTCAAGGCACCAAAAAATCCACACTTAAAAAAAAAAAAAAAAAAAAAAAAAAAAGAAAGAAACCTTTCTTCTCCCATGGTCAAAACTTGGTTTAGGCATGATAACATGACTGCGGTGTGACCCGAGTGCCAGAAACCAGCAACAGTAGAGGGGGATTAGCTCAAATGGTAGAGCGCTCGCTTAGCATGCGAGAGGTAGCGGGATCGATGCCCGCATCCTCCAAAACTTCCACTTGGCACTACCTTCAAATGAAGGGCCAACTTCTTTTTAGTTGGCACTGACACAAAAACCTAGGAAGCAGCTGCACGCATATCTGGCTAAACCTTCGATAGCTCAGCTGGTAGAGCGGAGGACTGTAGTAGCTAATTAGCAATCCTTAGGTCGCTGGTTCGATTCCGGCTCGAAGGATGCTTTTGAGTGTCCGACAACCTTGCATGCTTCAACTCGGAGGCTCTCTCGCACAGACTTTGCAGCTGCATACCTCCTGGGCGCACTCTTTTTGAGCCTGACCGCACAACCATTGGCCTCTGGAGAGAGTGTTAACAAGAATACTTCAAAACAAGAGTAACAATGCGTTGGCCGGGAATCGAACCCGGGTCAACTGCTTGGAAGGCAGCTATGCTCACCACTATACCACCAACGCCATAGAATTCACACCACTTCTCAATCGTGAAAATGCAACTCTCACCCCTAGTGTGACTAAAGCCAACTCTTCTGCTTCGTTAGTGGCTTGACAACAGTCAGACGGTAATGTGGCTTCTCGTAAGAGAGGTTTAAGCAGCAGCAGAGTGGCGCAGCGGGAGCGTGCTGGGCCCATAACCCAGAGGTCGATGGATCGAAACCATCCTCTGCTAGGCGCAGAGTTTTGTATTTTTCATGCTCCCAGGAAAAAGGTACCCCAAAAATTCACTGTCTCGTTCTTTCAGGCCACCCAAAGCCCAGCAAACTCCACTGTCCTTTATATTTCAAGGCACCAAAAAATCCACACTTAAAAAAAAAAAAAAAAAAAAAAAAAAAGAAAGAAACCTTTCTTCTCCCATGGTCAAAACTTGGTTTAGGCATGATAACATGACTGCGGTGTGACCCGAGTGCCAGAAACCAGCAACAGTAGAGGGGGATTAGCTCAAATGGTAGAGCGCTCGCTTAGCATGCGAGAGGTAGCGGGATCGATGCCCGCATCCTCCAAAACTTCCACTTGGCACTACCTTCAAATGAAGGGCCAACTTCTTTTTAGTTGGCACTGACACAAAAACCTAGGAAGCAGCTGCACGCATATCTGGCTAAACCTTCGATAGCTCAGCTGGTAGAGCGGAGGACTGTAGTAGCTAATTAGCAATCCTTAGGTCGCTGGTTCGATTCCGGCTCGAAGGATGCTTTTGAGTGTCCGACAACCTTGCATGCTTCAACTCGGAGGCTCTCTCGCACAGACTTTGCAGCTGCATACCTCCTGGGCGCACTCTTTTTGAGCCTGACCGCACAACCATTGGCCTCTGGAGAGAGTGTTAACAAGAATACTTCAAAACAAGAGAAACAATGCGTTGGCCGGGAATCGAACCCGGGTCAACTGCTTGGAAGGCAGCTATGCTCACCACTATACCACCAACGCCATAGAATTCACACCACTTCTCAATCGTGAAAATGCAACTCTCACCCCTAGTGTGACTAAAGCCAACTCTTCTGCTTCGTTAGTGGCTTGACAACAGTCAGACGGTAATGTGGCTTCTCGTAAGAGAGGTTTAAGCAGCAGCAGAGTGGCGCAGCGGGAGCGTGCTGGGCCCATAACCCAGAGGTCGATGGATCGAAACCATCCTCTGCTAGGCGCAGAGTTTTGTATTTTTCATGCTCCCAGGAAAAAGGTACCCCAAAAATTCACTGTCTCGTTCTTTCAGGCCACCCAAAGCCCAGCAAACTCCACTGTCCTTTATATTTCAAGGCACCAAAAAATCCACACTTAAAAAAAAAAAAAAAAAAAAAAAAAAAAGAAAGAAACCTTTCTTCTCCCATGGTCAAAACTTGGTTTAGGCATGATAACATGACTGCGGTGTGACCCGAGTGCCAGAAACCAGCAACAGTAGAGGGGGATTAGCTCAAATGGTAGAGCGCTCGCTTAGCATGCGAGAGGTAGCGGGATCGATGCCCGCATCCTCCAAAACTTCCACTTGGCACTACCTTCAAATGAAGGGCCAACTTCTTTTTAGTTGGCACTGACACAAAAACCTAGGAAGCAGCTGCACGCATATCTGGCTAAACCTTCGATAGCTCAGCTGGTAGAGCGGAGGACTGTAGTAGCTAATTAGCAATCCTTAGGTCGCTGGTTCGATTCCGGCTCGAAGGATGCTTTTGAGTGTCCGACAACCTTGCATGCTTCAACTCGGAGGCTCTCTCGCACAGACTTTGCAGCTGCATACCTCCTGGCCACACTCTTTTTGAGCCTGACCGCACAACAATTGGCCTCTGGAGAGAGTGTTAACAAGAATACTTCAAAACAAGAGTAACAATGCGTTGGCCGGGAATCGAACCCGGGTCAACTGCTTGGAAGGCAGCTATGCTCACCACTATACCACCAACGCCATAGAATTCACACCACTTCTCAATCGTGAAAATGCAACTCTCACCCCTAGTGTGACTAAAGCCAACTCTTCTGCTTCGTTAGTGGCTTGACAACAGTCAGACGGTAATGTGGCTTCTCGTAAGAGAGGTTTAAGCAGCAGCAGAGTGGCGCAGCGGGAGCGTGCTGGGCCCATAACCCAGAGGTCGATGGATCGAAACCATCCTCTGCTAGGCGCAGAGTTTTGTATTTTTCATGCTCCCAGGAAAAAGGTACCCCAAAAATTCACTGTCTCGTTCTTTCAGGCCACCCAAAGCCCAGCAAACTCCACTGTCCTTTATATTTCAAGGCACCAAAAAATCCACACTTAAAAAAAAAAAAAAAAAAAAAAAAAAAAGAAAGAAACCTTTCTTCTCCCATGGTCAAAACTTGGTTTAGGCATGATAACATGACTGCGGTGTGACCCGAGTGCCAGAAACCAGCAACAGTAGAGGGGGATTAGCTCAAATGGTAGAGCGCTCGCTTAGCATGCGAGAGGTAGCGGGATCGATGCCCGCATCCTCCAAAACTTCCACTTGGCACTACCTTCAAATGAAGGGCCAACTTCTTTTTAGTTGGCACTGACACAAAAACCTAGGAAGCAGCTGCACGCATATCTGGCTAAACCTTCGATAGCTCAGCTGGTAGAGCGGAGGACTGTAGTAGCTAATTAGCAATCCTTAGGTCGCTGGTTCGATTCCGGCTCGAAGGATGCTTTTGAGTGTCCGACAACCTTGCATGCTTCAACTCGGAGGCTCTCTCGCACAGACTTTGCAGCTGCATACCTCCTGGGCGCACTCTTTTTGAGCCTGACCGCACAACCATTGGCCTCTGGAGAGAGTGTTAACAAGAATACTTCAAAACAAGAGTAACAATGCGTTGGCCGGGAATCGAACCCGGGTCAACTGCTTGGAAGGCAGCTATGCTCACCACTATACCACCAACGCCATAGAATTCACACCACTTCTCAATCGTGAAAATGCAACTCTCACCCCTAGTGTGACTAAAGCCAACTCTTCTGCTTCGTTAGTGGCTTGACAACAGTCAGACGGTAATGTGGCTTCTCGTAAGAGAGGTTTAAGCAGCAGCAGAGTGGCGCAGCGGGAGCGTGCTGGGCCCATAACCCAGAGGTCGATGGATCGAAACCATCCTCTGCTAGGCGCAGAGTTTTGTATTTTTCATGCTCCCAGGAAAAAGGTACCCCAAAAATTCACTGTCTCGTTCTTTCAGGCCACCCAAAGCCCAGCAAACTCCACTGTCCTTTATATTTCAAGGCACCAAAAAATCCACACTTAAAAAAAAAAAAAAAAAAAAAAAAAAAGAAAGAAACCTTTCTTCTCCCATGGTCAAAACTTGGTTTAGGCATGATAACATGACTGCGGTGTGACCCGAGTGCCAGAAACCAGCAACAGTAGAGGGGGATTAGCTCAAATGGTAGAGCGCTCGCTTAGCATGCGAGAGGTAGCGGGATCGATGCCCGCATCCTCCAAAACTTCCACTTGGCACTACCTTCAAATGAAGGGCCAACTTCTTTTTAGTTGGCACTGACACAAAAACCTAGGAAGCAGCTGCACGCATATCTGGCTAAACCTTCGATAGCTCAGCTGGTAGAGCGGAGGACTGTAGTAGCTAATTAGCAATCCTTAGGTCGCTGGTTCGATTCCGGCTCGAAGGATGCTTTTGAGTGTCCGACAACCTTGCATGCTTCAACTCGGAGGCTCTCTCGCACAGACTTTGCAGCTGCATACCTCCTGGGCGCACTCTTTTTGAGCCTGACCGCACAACCATTGGCCTCTGGAGAGAGTGTTAACAAGAATACTTCAAAACAAGAGAAACAATGCGTTGGCCGGGAATCGAACCCGGGTCAACTGCTTGGAAGGCAGCTATGCTCACCACTATACCACCAACGCCATAGAATTCACACCACTTCTCAATCGTGAAAATGCAACTCTCACCCCTAGTGTGACTAAAGCCAACTCTTCTGCTTCGTTAGTGGCTTGACAACAGTCAGACGGTAATGTGGCTTCTCGTAAGAGAGGTTTAAGCAGCAGCAGAGTGGCGCAGCGGGAGCGTGCTGGGCCCATAACCCAGAGGTCGATGGATCGAAACCATCCTCTGCTAGGCGCAGAGTTTTGTATTTTTCATGCTCCCAGGAAAAAGGTACCCCAAAAATTCACTGTCTCGTTCTTTCAGGCCACCCAAAGCCCAGCAAACTCCACTGTCCTTTATATTTCAAGGCACCAAAAAATCCACACTTAAAAAAAAAAAAAAAAAAAAAAAAAAAAGAAAGAAACCTTTCTTCTCCCATGGTCAAAACTTGGTTTAGGCATGATAACATGACTGCGGTGTGACCCGAGTGCCAGAAACCAGCAACAGTAGAGGGGGATTAGCTCAAATGGTAGAGCGCTCGCTTAGCATGCGAGAGGTAGCGGGATCGATGCCCGCATCCTCCAAAACTTCCACTTGGCACTACCTTCAAATGAAGGGCCAACTTCTTTTTAGTTGGCACTGACACAAAAACCTAGGAAGCAGCTGCACGCATATCTGGCTAAACCTTCGATAGCTCAGCTGGTAGAGCGGAGGACTGTAGTAGCTAATTAGCAATCCTTAGGTCGCTGGTTCGATTCCGGCTCGAAGGATGCTTTTGAGTGTCCGACAACCTTGCATGCTTCAACTCGGAGGCTCTCTCGCACAGACTTTGCAGCTGCATACCTCCTGGGCGCACTCTTTTTGAGCCTGACCGCACAACCATTGGCCTCTGGAGAGAGTGTTAACAAGAATACTTCAAAACAAGAGAAACAATGCGTTGGCCGGGAATCGAACCCGGGTCAACTGCTTGGAAGGCAGCTATGCTCACCACTATACCACCAACGCCATAGAATTCACACCACTTCTCAATCGTGAAAATGCAACTCTCACCCCTAGTGTGACTAAAGCCAACTCTTCTGCTTCGTTAGTGGCTTGACAACAGTCAGACGGTAATGTGGCTTCTCGTAAGAGAGGTTTAAGCAGCAGCAGAGTGGCGCAGCGGGAGCGTGCTGGGCCCATAACCCAGAGGTCGATGGATCGAAACCATCCTCTGCTAGGCGCAGAGTTTTGTATTTTTCATGCTCCCAGGAAAAAGGTACCCCAAAAATTCACTGTCTCGTTCTTTCAGGCCACCCAAAGCCCAGCAAACTCCACTGTCCTTTATATTTCAAGGCACCAAAAAATCCACACTTAAAAAAAAAAAAAAAAAAAAAAAAAAAAGAAAGAAACCTTTCTTCTCCCATGGTCAAAACTTGGTTTAGGCATGATAACATGACTGCGGTGTGACCCGAGTGCCAGAAACCAGCAACAGTAGAGGGGGATTAGCTCAAATGGTAGAGCGCTCGCTTAGCATGCGAGAGGTAGCGGGATCGATGCCCGCATCCTCCAAAACTTCCACTTGGCACTACCTTCAAATGAAGGGCCAACTTCTTTTTAGTTGGCACTGACACAAAAACCTAGGAAGCAGCTGCACGCATATCTGGCTAAACCTTCGATAGCTCAGCTGGTAGAGCGGAGGACTGTAGTAGCTAATTAGCAATCCTTAGGTCGCTGGTTCGATTCCGGCTCGAAGGATGCTTTTGAGTGTCCGACAACCTTGCATGCTTCAACTCGGAGGCTCTCTCGCACAGACTTTGCAGCTGCATACCTCCTGGGCGCACTCTTTTTGAGCCTGACCGCACAACCATTGGCCTCTGGAGAGAGTGTTAACAAGAATACTTCAAAACAAGAGAAACAATGCGTTGGCCGGGAATCGAACCCGGGTCAACTGCTTGGAAGGCAGCTATGCTCACCACTATACCACCAACGCCATAGAATTCACACCACTTCTCAATCGTGAAAATGCAACTCTCACCCCTAGTGTGACTAAAGCCAACTCTTCTGCTTCGTTAGTGGCTTGACAACAGTCAGACGGTAATGTGGCTTCTCGTAAGAGAGGTTTAAGCAGCAGCAGAGTGGCGCAGCGGGAGCGTGCTGGGCCCATAACCCAGAGGTCGATGGATCGAAACCATCCTCTGCTAGGCGCAGAGTTTTGTATTTTTCATGCTCCCAGGAAAAAGGTACCCCAAAAATTCACTGTCTCGTTCTTTCAGGCCACCCAAAGCCCAGCAAACTCCACTGTCCTTTATATTTCAAGGCACCAAAAAATCCACACTTAAAAAAAAAAAAAAAAAAAAAAAAAAAAGAAAGAAACCTTTCTTCTCCCATGGTCAAAACTTGGTTTAGGCATGATAACATGACTGCGGTGTGACCCGAGTGCCAGAAACCAGCAACAGTAGAGGGGGATTAGCTCAAATGGTAGAGCGCTCGCTTAGCATGCGAGAGGTAGCGGGATCGATGCCCGCATCCTCCAAAACTTCCACTTGGCACTACCTTCAAATGAAGGGCCAACTTCTTTTTAGTTGGCACTGACACAAAAACCTAGGAAGCAGCTGCACGCATATCTGGCTAAACCTTCGATAGCTCAGCTGGTAGAGCGGAGGACTGTAGTAGCTAATTAGCAATCCTTAGGTCGCTGGTTCGATTCCGGCTCGAAGGATGCTTTTGAGTGTCCGACAACCTTGCATGCTTCAACTCGGAGGCTCTCTCGCACAGACTTTGCAGCTGCATACCTCCTGGGCGCACTCTTTTTGAGCCTGACCGCACAACCATTGGCCTCTGGAGAGAGTGTTAACAAGAATACTTCAAAACAAGAGAAACAATGCGTTGGCCGGGAATCGAACCCGGGTCAACTGCTTGGAAGGCAGCTATGCTCACCACTATACCACCAACGCCATAGAATTCACACCACTTCTCAATCGTGAAAATGCAACTCTCACCCCTAGTGTGACTAAAGCCAACTCTTCTGCTTCGTTAGTGGCTTGACAACAGTCAGACGGTAATGTGGCTTCTCGTAAGAGAGGTTTAAGCAGCAGCAGAGTGGCGCAGCGGGAGCGTGCTGGGCCCATAACCCAGAGGTCGATGGATCGAAACCATCCTCTGCTAGGCGCAGAGTTTTGTATTTTTCATGCTCCCAGGAAAAAGGTACCCCAAAAATTCACTGTCTCGTTCTTTCAGGCCACCCAAAGCCCAGCAAACTCCACTGTCCTTTATATTTCAAGGCACCAAAAAATCCACACTTAAAAAAAAAAAAAAAAAAAAAAAAAAAAGAAAGAAACCTTTCTTCTCCCATGGTCAAAACTTGGTTTAGGCATGATAACATGACTGCGGTGTGACCCGAGTGCCAGAAACCAGCAACAGTAGAGGGGGATTAGCTCAAATGGTAGAGCGCTCGCTTAGCATGCGAGAGGTAGCGGGATCGATGCCCGCATCCTCCAAAACTTCCACTTGGCACTACCTTCAAATGAAGGGCCAACTTCTTTTTAGTTGGCACTGACACAAAAACCTAGGAAGCAGCTGCACGCATATCTGGCTAAACCTTCGATAGCTCAGCTGGTAGAGCGGAGGACTGTAGTAGCTAATTAGCAATCCTTAGGTCGCTGGTTCGATTCCGGCTCGAAGGATGCTTTTGAGTGTCCGACAACCTTGCATGCTTCAACTCGGAGGCTCTCTCGCACAGACTTTGCAGCTGCATACCTCCTGGGCGCACTCTTTTTGAGCCTGACCGCACAACCATTGGCCTCTGGAGAGAGTGTTAACAAGAATACTTCAAAACAAGAGTAACAATGCGTTGGCCGGGAATCGAACCCGGGTCAACTGCTTGGAAGGCAGCTATGCTCACCACTATACCACCAACGCCATAGAATTCACACCACTTCTCAATCGTGAAAATGCAACTCTCACCCCTAGTGTGACTAAAGCCAACTCTTCTGCTTCGTTAGTGGCTTGACAACAGTCAGACGGTAATGTGGCTTCTCGTAAGAGAGGTTTAAGCAGCAGCAGAGTGGCGCAGCGGGAGCGTGCTGGGCCCATAACCCAGAGGTCGATGGATCGAAACCATCCTCTGCTAGGCGCAGAGTTTTGTATTTTTCATGCTCCCAGGAAAAAGGTACCCCAAAAATTCACTGTCTCGTTCTTTCAGGCCACCCAAAGCCCAGCAAACTCCACTGTCCTTTATATTTCAAGGCACCAAAAAATCCACACTTAAAAAAAAAAAAAAAAAAAAAAAAAAAAGAAAGAAACCTTTCTTCTCCCATGGTCAAAACTTGGTTTAGGCATGATAACATGACTGCGGTGTGACCCGAGTGCCAGAAACCAGCAACAGTAGAGGGGGATTAGCTCAAATGGTAGAGCGCTCGCTTAGCATGCGAGAGGTAGCGGGATCGATGCCCGCATCCTCCAAAACTTCCACTTGGCACTACCTTCAAATGAAGGGCCAACTTCTTTTTAGTTGGCACTGACACAAAAACCTAGGAAGCAGCTGCACGCATATCTGGCTAAACCTTCGATAGCTCAGCTGGTAGAGCGGAGGACTGTAGTAGCTAATTAGCAATCCTTAGGTCGCTGGTTCGATTCCGGCTCGAAGGATGCTTTTGAGTGTCCGACAACCTTGCATGCTTCAACTCGGAGGCTCTCTCGCACAGACTTTGCAGCTGCATACCTCCTGGGCGCACTCTTTTTGAGCCTGACCGCACAACCATTGGCCTCTGGAGAGAGTGTTAACAAGAATACTTCAAAACAAGAGTAACAATGCGTTGGCCGGGAATCGAACCCGGGTCAACTGCTTGGAAGGCAGCTATGCTCACCACTATACCACCAACGCCATAGAATTCACACCACTTCTCAATCGTGAAAATGCAACTCTCACCCCTAGTGTGACTAAAGCCAACTCTTCTGCTTCGTTAGTGGCTTGACAACAGTCAGACGGTAATGTGGCTTCTCGTAAGAGAGGTTTAAGCAGCAGCAGAGTGGCGCAGCGGGAGCGTGCTGGGCCCATAACCCAGAGGTCGATGGATCGAAACCATCCTCTGCTAGGCGCAGAGTTTTGTATTTTTCATGCTCCCAGGAAAAAGGTACCCCAAAAATTCACTGTCTCGTTCTTTCAGGCCACCCAAAGCCCAGCAAACTCCACTGTCCTTTATATTTCAAGGCACCAAAAAATCCACACTTAAAAAAAAAAAAAAAAAAAAAAAAAAAAGAAAGAAACCTTTCTTCTCCCATGGTCAAAACTTGGTTTAGGCATGATAACATGACTGCGGTGTGACCCGAGTGCCAGAAACCAGCAACAGTAGAGGGGGATTAGCTCAAATGGTAGAGCGCTCGCTTAGCATGCGAGAGGTAGCGGGATCGATGCCCGCATCCTCCAAAACTTCCACTTGGCACTACCTTCAAATGAAGGGCCAACTTCTTTTTAGTTGGCACTGACACAAAAACCTAGGAAGCAGCTGCACGCATATCTGGCTAAACCTTCGATAGCTCAGCTGGTAGAGCGGAGGACTGTAGTAGCTAATTAGCAATCCTTAGGTCGCTGGTTCGATTCCGGCTCGAAGGATGCTTTTGAGTGTCCGACAACCTTGCATGCTTCAACTCGGAGGCTCTCTCGCACAGACTTTGCAGCTGCATACCTCCTGGGCGCACTCTTTTTGAGCCTGACCGCACAACCATTGGCCTCTGGAGAGAGTGTTAACAAGAATACTTCAAAACAAGAGTAACAATGCGTTGGCCGGGAATCGAACCCGGGTCAACTGCTTGGAAGGCAGCTATGCTCACCACTATACCACCAACGCCATAGAATTCACACCACTTCTCAATCGTGAAAATGCAACTCTCACCCCTAGTGTGACTAAAGCCAACTCTTCTGCTTCGTTAGTGGCTTGACAACAGTCAGACGGTAATGTGGCTTCTCGTAAGAGAGGTTTAAGCAGCAGCAGAGTGGCGCAGCGGGAGCGTGCTGGGCCCATAACCCAGAGGTCGATGGATCGAAACCATCCTCTGCTAGGCGCAGAGTTTTGTATTTTTCATGCTCCCAGGAAAAAGGTACCCCAAAAATTCACTGTCTCGTTCTTTCAGGCCACCCAAAGCCCAGCAAACTCCACTGTCCTTTATATTTCAAGGCACCAAAAAATCCACACTTAAAAAAAAAAAAAAAAAAAAAAAAAAAGAAAGAAACCTTTCTTCTCCCATGGTCAAAACTTGGTTTAGGCATGATAACATGACTGCGGTGTGACCCGAGTGCCAGAAACCAGCAACAGTAGAGGGGGATTAGCTCAAATGGTAGAGCGCTCGCTTAGCATGCGAGAGGTAGCGGGATCGATGCCCGCATCCTCCAAAACTTCCACTTGGCACTACCTTCAAATGAAGGGCCAACTTCTTTTTAGTTGGCACTGACACAAAAACCTAGGAAGCAGCTGCACGCATATCTGGCTAAACCTTCGATAGCTCAGCTGGTAGAGCGGAGGACTGTAGTAGCTAATTAGCAATCCTTAGGTCGCTGGTTCGATTCCGGCTCGAAGGATGCTTTTGAGTGTCCGACAACCTTGCATGCTTCAACTCGGAGGCTCTCTCGCACAGACTTTGCAGCTGCATACCTCCTGGGCGCACTCTTTTTGAGCCTGACCGCACAACCATTGGCCTCTGGAGAGAGTGTTAACAAGAATACTTCAAAACAAGAGAAACAATGCGTTGGCCGGGAATCGAACCCGGGTCAACTGCTTGGAAGGCAGCTATGCTCACCACTATACCACCAACGCCATAGAATTCACACCACTTCTCAATCGTGAAAATGCAACTCTCACCCCTAGTGTGACTAAAGCCAACTCTTCTGCTTCGTTAGTGGCTTGACAACAGTCAGACGGTAATGTGGCTTCTCGTAAGAGAGGTTTAAGCAGCAGCAGAGTGGCGCAGCGGGAGCGTGCTGGGCCCATAACCCAGAGGTCGATGGATCGAAACCATCCTCTGCTAGGCGCAGAGTTTTGTATTTTTCATGCTCCCAGGAAAAAGGTACCCCAAAAATTCACTGTCTCGTTCTTTCAGGCCACCCAAAGCCCAGCAAACTCCACTGTCCTTTATATTTCAAGGCACCAAAAAATCCACACTTAAAAAAAAAAAAAAAAAAAAAAAAAAAAGAAAGAAACCTTTCTTCTCCCATGGTCAAAACTTGGTTTAGGCATGATAACATGACTGCGGTGTGACCCGAGTGCCAGAAACCAGCAACAGTAGAGGGGGATTAGCTCAAATGGTAGAGCGCTCGCTTAGCATGCGAGAGGTAGCGGGATCGATGCCCGCATCCTCCAAAACTTCCACTTGGCACTACCTTCAAATGAAGGGCCAACTTCTTTTTAGTTGGCACTGACACAAAAACCTAGGAAGCAGCTGCACGCATATCTGGCTAAACCTTCGATAGCTCAGCTGGTAGAGCGGAGGACTGTAGTAGCTAATTAGCAATCCTTAGGTCGCTGGTTCGATTCCGGCTCGAAGGATGCTTTTGAGTGTCCGACAACCTTGCATGCTTCAACTCGGAGGCTCTCTCGCACAGACTTTGCAGCTGCATACCTCCTGGCCACACTCTTTTTGAGCCTGACCGCACAACAATTGGCCTCTGGAGAGAGTGTTAACAAGAATACTTCAAAACAAGAGTAACAATGCGTTGGCCGGGAATCGAACCCGGGTCAACTGCTTGGAAGGCAGCTATGCTCACCACTATACCACCAACACCATAGAATTCACACCACTTCTCAATCGTGAAAATGCAACTCTCACCCCTAGTGTGACTAAAGCCAACTCTTCTGCTTCGTTAGTGGCTTGACAACAGTCAGACGGTAATGTGGCTTCTCGTAAGAGAGGTTTAAGCAGCAGCAGAGTGGCGCAGCGGGAGCGTGCTGGGCCCATAACCCAGAGGTCGATGGATCGAAACCATCCTCTGCTAGGCGCAGAGTTTTGTATTTTTCATGCTCCCAGGAAAAAGGTACCCCAAAAATTCACTGTCTCGTTCTTTCAGGCCACCCAAAGCCCAGCAAACTCCACTGTCCTTTATATTTCAAGGCACCAAAAAATCCACACTTAAAAAAAAAAAAAAAAAAAAAAAAAAAAGAAAGAAACCTTTCTTCTCCCATGGTCAAAACTTGGTTTAGGCATGATAACATGACTGCGGTGTGACCCGAGTGCCAGAAACCAGCAACAGTAGAGGGGGATTAGCTCAAATGGTAGAGCGCTCGCTTAGCATGCGAGAGGTAGCGGGATCGATGCCCGCATCCTCCAAAACTTCCACTTGGCACTACCTTCAAATGAAGGGCCAACTTCTTTTTAGTTGGCACTGACACAAAAACCTAGGAAGCAGCTGCACGCATATCTGGCTAAACCTTCGATAGCTCAGCTGGTAGAGCGGAGGACTGTAGTAGCTAATTAGCAATCCTTAGGTCGCTGGTTCGATTCCGGCTCGAAGGATGCTTTTGAGTGTCCGACAACCTTGCATGCTTCAACTCGGAGGCTCTCTCGCACAGACTTTGCAGCTGCATACCTCCTGGGCGCACTCTTTTTGAGCCTGACCGCACAACCATTGGCCTCTGGAGAGAGTGTTAACAAGAATACTTCAAAACAAGAGTAACAATGCGTTGGCCGGGAATCGAACCCGGGTCAACTGCTTGGAAGGCAGCTATGCTCACCACTATACCACCAACGCCATAGAATTCACACCACTTCTCAATCGTGAAAATGCAACTCTCACCCCTAGTGTGACTAAAGCCAACTCTTCTGCTTCGTTAGTGGCTTGACAACAGTCAGACGGTAATGTGGCTTCTCGTAAGAGAGGTTTAAGCAGCAGCAGAGTGGCGCAGCGGGAGCGTGCTGGGCCCATAACCCAGAGGTCGATGGATCGAAACCATCCTCTGCTAGGCGCAGAGTTTTGTATTTTTCATGCTCCCAGGAAAAAGGTACCCCAAAAATTCACTGTCTCGTTCTTTCAGGCCACCCAAAGCCCAGCAAACTCCACTGTCCTTTATATTTCAAGGCACCAAAAAATCCACACTTAAAAAAAAAAAAAAAAAAAAAAAAAAAAGAAAGAAACCTTTCTTCTCCCATGGTCAAAACTTGGTTTAGGCATGATAACATGACTGCGGTGTGACCCGAGTGCCAGAAACCAGCAACAGTAGAGGGGGATTAGCTCAAATGGTAGAGCGCTCGCTTAGCATGCGAGAGGTAGCGGGATCGATGCCCGCATCCTCCAAAACTTCCACTTGGCACTACCTTCAAATGAAGGGCCAACTTCTTTTTAGTTGGCACTGACACAAAAACCTAGGAAGCAGCTGCACGCATATCTGGCTAAACCTTCGATAGCTCAGCTGGTAGAGCGGAGGACTGTAGTAGCTAATTAGCAATCCTTAGGTCGCTGGTTCGATTCCGGCTCGAAGGATGCTTTTGAGTGTCCGACAACCTTGCATGCTTCAACTCGGAGGCTCTCTCGCACAGACTTTGCAGCTGCATACCTCCTGGGCGCACTCTTTTTGAGCCTGACCGCACAACCATTGGCCTCTGGAGAGAGTGTTAACAAGAATACTTCAAAACAAGAGAAACAATGCGTTGGCCGGGAATCGAACCCGGGTCAACTGCTTGGAAGGCAGCTATGCTCACCACTATACCACCAACGCCATAGAATTCACACCACTTCTCAATCGTGAAAATGCAACTCTCACCCCTAGTGTGACTAAAGCCAACTCTTCTGCTTCGTTAGTGGCTTGACAACAGTCAGACGGTAATGTGGCTTCTCGTAAGAGAGGTTTAAGCAGCAGCAGAGTGGCGCAGCGGGAGCGTGCTGGGCCCATAACCCAGAGGTCGATGGATCGAAACCATCCTCTGCTAGGCGCAGAGTTTTGTATTTTTCATGCTCCCAGGAAAAAGGTACCCCAAAAATTCACTGTCTCGTTCTTTCAGGCCACCCAAAGCCCAGCAAACTCCACTGTCCTTTATATTTCAAGGCACCAAAAAATCCACACTTAAAAAAAAAAAAAAAAAAAAAAAAAAAAGAAAGAAACCTTTCTTCTCCCATGGTCAAAACTTGGTTTAGGCATGATAACATGACTGCGGTGTGACCCGAGTGCCAGAAACCAGCAACAGTAGAGGGGGATTAGCTCAAATGGTAGAGCGCTCGCTTAGCATGCGAGAGGTAGCGGGATCGATGCCCGCATCCTCCAAAACTTCCACTTGGCACTACCTTCAAATGAAGGGCCAACTTCTTTTTAGTTGGCACTGACACAAAAACCTAGGAAGCAGCTGCACGCATATCTGGCTAAACCTTCGATAGCTCAGCTGGTAGAGCGGAGGACTGTAGTAGCTAATTAGCAATCCTTAGGTCGCTGGTTCGATTCCGGCTCGAAGGATGCTTTTGAGTGTCCGACAACCTTGCATGCTTCAACTCGGAGGCTCTCTCGCACAGACTTTGCAGCTGCATACCTCCTGGGCGCACTCTTTTTGAGCCTGACCGCACAACCATTGGCCTCTGGAGAGAGTGTTAACAAGAATACTTCAAAACAAGAGAAACAATGCGTTGGCCGGGAATCGAACCCGGGTCAACTGCTTGGAAGGCAGCTATGCTCACCACTATACCACCAACGCCATAGAATTCACACCACTTCTCAATCGTGAAAATGCAACTCTCACCCCTAGTGTGACTAAAGCCAACTCTTCTGCTTCGTTAGTGGCTTGACAACAGTCAGACGGTAATGTGGCTTCTCGTAAGAGAGGTTTAAGCAGCAGCAGAGTGGCGCAGCGGGAGCGTGCTGGGCCCATAACCCAGAGGTCGATGGATCGAAACCATCCTCTGCTAGGCGCAGAGTTTTGTATTTTTCATGCTCCCAGGAAAAAGGTACCCCAAAAATTCACTGTCTCGTTCTTTCAGGCCACCCAAAGCCCAGCAAACTCCACTGTCCTTTATATTTCAAGGCACCAAAAAATCCACACTTAAAAAAAAAAAAAAAAAAAAAAAAAAAAAAGAAAGAAACCTTTCTTCTCCCATGGTCAAAACTTGGTTTAGGCATGATAACATGACTGCGGTGTGACCCGAGTGCCAGAAACCAGCAACAGTAGAGGGGGATTAGCTCAAATGGTAGAGCGCTCGCTTAGCATGCGAGAGGTAGCGGGATCGATGCCCGCATCCTCCAAAACTTCCACTTGGCACTACCTTCAAATGAAGGGCCAACTTCTTTTTAGTTGGCACTGACACAAAAACCTAGGAAGCAGCTGCACGCATATCTGGCTAAACCTTCGATAGCTCAGCTGGTAGAGCGGAGGACTGTAGTAGCTAATTAGCAATCCTTAGGTCGCTGGTTCGATTCCGGCTCGAAGGATGCTTTTGAGTGTCCGACAACCTTGCATGCTTCAACTCGGAGGCTCTCTCGCACAGACTTTGCAGCTGCATACCTCCTGGGCGCACTCTTTTTGAGCCTGACCGCACAACCATTGGCCTCTGGAGAGAGTGTTAACAAGAATACTTCAAAACAAGAGTAACAATGCGTTGGCCGGGAATCGAACCCGGGTCAACTGCTTGGAAGGCAGCTATGCTCACCACTATACCACCAACGCCATAGAATTCACACCACTTCTCAATCGTGAAAATGCAACTCTCACCCCTAGTGTGACTAAAGCCAACTCTTCTGCTTCGTTAGTGGCTTGACAACAGTCAGACGGTAATGTGGCTTCTCGTAAGAGAGGTTTAAGCAGCAGCAGAGTGGCGCAGCGGGAGCGTGCTGGGCCCATAACCCAGAGGTCGATGGATCGAAACCATCCTCTGCTAGGCGCAGAGTTTTGTATTTTTCATGCTCCCAGGAAAAAGGTACCCCAAAAATTCACTGTCTCGTTCTTTCAGGCCACCCAAAGCCCAGCAAACTCCACTGTCCTTTATATTTCAAGGCACCAAAAAATCCACACTTAAAAAAAAAAAAAAAAAAAAAAAAAAAAGAAAGAAACCTTTCTTCTCCCATGGTCAAAACTTGGTTTAGGCATGATAACATGACTGCGGTGTGACCCGAGTGCCAGAAACCAGCAACAGTAGAGGGGGATTAGCTCAAATGGTAGAGCGCTCGCTTAGCATGCGAGAGGTAGCGGGATCGATGCCCGCATCCTCCAAAACTTCCACTTGGCACTACCTTCAAATGAAGGGCCAACTTCTTTTTAGTTGGCACTGACACAAAAACCTAGGAAGCAGCTGCACGCATATCTGGCTAAACCTTCGATAGCTCAGCTGGTAGAGCGGAGGACTGTAGTAGCTAATTAGCAATCCTTAGGTCGCTGGTTCGATTCCGGCTCGAAGGATGCTTTTGAGTGTCCGACAACCTTGCATGCTTCAACTCGGAGGCTCTCTCGCACAGACTTTGCAGCTGCATACCTCCTGGGCGCACTCTTTTTGAGCCTGACCGCACAACCATTGGCCTCTGGAGAGAGTGTTAACAAGAATACTTCAAAACAAGAGAAACAATGCGTTGGCCGGGAATCGAACCCGGGTCAACTGCTTGGAAGGCAGCTATGCTCACCACTATACCACCAACGCCATAGAATTCACACCACTTCTCAATCGTGAAAATGCAACTCTCACCCCTAGTGTGACTAAAGCCAACTCTTCTGCTTCGTTAGTGGCTTGACAACAGTCAGACGGTAATGTGGCTTCTCGTAAGAGAGGTTTAAGCAGCAGCAGAGTGGCGCAGCGGGAGCGTGCTGGGCCCATAACCCAGAGGTCGATGGATCGAAACCATCCTCTGCTAGGCGCAGAGTTTTGTATTTTTCATGCTCCCAGGAAAAAGGTACCCCAAAAATTCACTGTCTCGTTCTTTCAGGCCACCCAAAGCCCAGCAAACTCCACTGTCCTTTATATTTCAAGGCACCAAAAAATCCACACTTAAAAAAAAAAAAAAAAAAAAAAAAAAAAGAAAGAAACCTTTCTTCTCCCATGGTCAAAACTTGGTTTAGGCATGATAACATGACTGCGGTGTGACCCGAGTGCCAGAAACCAGCAACAGTAGAGGGGGATTAGCTCAAATGGTAGAGCGCTCGCTTAGCATGCGAGAGGTAGCGGGATCGATGCCCGCATCCTCCAAAACTTCCACTTGGCACTACCTTCAAATGAAGGGCCAACTTCTTTTTAGTTGGCACTGACACAAAAACCTAGGAAGCAGCTGCACGCATATCTGGCTAAACCTTCGATAGCTCAGCTGGTAGAGCGGAGGACTGTAGTAGCTAATTAGCAATCCTTAGGTCGCTGGTTCGATTCCGGCTCGAAGGATGCTTTTGAGTGTCCGACAACCTTGCATGCTTCAACTCGGAGGCTCTCTCGCACAGACTTTGCAGCTGCATACCTCCTGGGCGCACTCTTTTTGAGCCTGACCGCACAACCATTGGCCTCTGGAGAGAGTGTTAACAAGAATACTTCAAAACAAGAGAAACAATGCGTTGGCCGGGAATCGAACCCGGGTCAACTGCTTGGAAGGCAGCTATGCTCACCACTATACCACCAACGCCATAGAATTCACACCACTTCTCAATCGTGAAAATGCAACTCTCACCCCTAGTGTGACTAAAGCCAACTCTTCTGCTTCGTTAGTGGCTTGACAACAGTCAGACGGTAATGTGGCTTCTCGTAAGAGAGGTTTAAGCAGCAGCAGAGTGGCGCAGCGGGAGCGTGCTGGGCCCATAACCCAGAGGTCGATGGATCGAAACCATCCTCTGCTAGGCGCAGAGTTTTGTATTTTTCATGCTCCCAGGAAAAAGGTACCCCAAAAATTCACTGTCTCGTTCTTTCAGGCCACCCAAAGCCCAGCAAACTCCACTGTCCTTTATATTTCAAGGCACCAAAAAATCCACACTTAAAAAAAAAAAAAAAAAAAAAAAAAAAAAGAAAGAAACCTTTCTTCTCCCATGGTCAAAACTTGGTTTAGGCATGATAACATGACTGCGGTGTGACCCGAGTGCCAGAAACCAGCAACAGTAGAGGGGGATTAGCTCAAATGGTAGAGCGCTCGCTTAGCATGCGAGAGGTAGCGGGATCGATGCCCGCATCCTCCAAAACTTCCACTTGGCACTACCTTCAAATGAAGGGCCAACTTCTTTTTAGTTGGCACTGACACAAAAACCTAGGAAGCAGCTGCACGCATATCTGGCTAAACCTTCGATAGCTCAGCTGGTAGAGCGGAGGACTGTAGTAGCTAATTAGCAATCCTTAGGTCGCTGGTTCGATTCCGGCTCGAAGGATGCTTTTGAGTGTCCGACAACCTTGCATGCTTCAACTCGGAGGCTCTCTCGCACAGACTTTGCAGCTGCATACCTCCTGGGCGCACTCTTTTTGAGCCTGACCGCACAACCATTGGCCTCTGGAGAGAGTGTTAACAAGAATACTTCAAAACAAGAGTAACAATGCGTTGGCCGGGAATCGAACCCGGGTCAACTGCTTGGAAGGCAGCTATGCTCACCACTATACCACCAACGCCATAGAATTCACACCACTTCTCAATCGTGAAAATGCAACTCTCACCCCTAGTGTGACTAAAGCCAACTCTTCTGCTTCGTTAGTGGCTTGACAACAGTCAGACGGTAATGTGGCTTCTCGTAAGAGAGGTTTAAGCAGCAGCAGAGTGGCGCAGCGGGAGCGTGCTGGGCCCATAACCCAGAGGTCGATGGATCGAAACCATCCTCTGCTAGGCGCAGAGTTTTGTATTTTTCATGCTCCCAGGAAAAAGGTACCCCAAAAATTCACTGTCTCGTTCTTTCAGGCCACCCAAAGCCCAGCAAACTCCACTGTCCTTTATATTTCAAGGCACCAAAAAATCCACACTTAAAAAAAAAAAAAAAAAAAAAAAAAAAAGAAAGAAACCTTTCTTCTCCCATGGTCAAAACTTGGTTTAGGCATGATAACATGACTGCGGTGTGACCCGAGTGCCAGAAACCAGCAACAGTAGAGGGGGATTAGCTCAAATGGTAGAGCGCTCGCTTAGCATGCGAGAGGTAGCGGGATCGATGCCCGCATCCTCCAAAACTTCCACTTGGCACTACCTTCAAATGAAGGGCCAACTTCTTTTTAGTTGGCACTGACACAAAAACCTAGGAAGCAGCTGCACGCATATCTGGCTAAACCTTCGATAGCTCAGCTGGTAGAGCGGAGGACTGTAGTAGCTAATTAGCAATCCTTAGGTCGCTGGTTCGATTCCGGCTCGAAGGATGCTTTTGAGTGTCCGACAACCTTGCATGCTTCAACTCGGAGGCTCTCTCGCACAGACTTTGCAGCTGCATACCTCCTGGGCGCACTCTTTTTGAGCCTGACCGCACAACCATTGGCCTCTGGAGAGAGTGTTAACAAGAATACTTCAAAACAAGAGTAACAATGCGTTGGCCGGGAATCGAACCCGGGTCAACTGCTTGGAAGGCAGCTATGCTCACCACTATACCACCAACGCCATAGAATTCACACCACTTCTCAATCGTGAAAATGCAACTCTCACCCCTAGTGTGACTAAAGCCAACTCTTCTGCTTCGTTAGTGGCTTGACAACAGTCAGACGGTAATGTGGCTTCTCGTAAGAGAGGTTTAAGCAGCAGCAGAGTGGCGCAGCGGGAGCGTGCTGGGCCCATAACCCAGAGGTCGATGGATCGAAACCATCCTCTGCTAGGCGCAGAGTTTTGTATTTTTCATGCTCCCAGGAAAAAGGTACCCCAAAAATTCACTGTCTCGTTCTTTCAGGCCACCCAAAGCCCAGCAAACTCCACTGTCCTTTATATTTCAAGGCACCAAAAAATCCACACTTAAAAAAAAAAAAAAAAAAAAAAAAAAAAAGAAAGAAACCTTTCTTCTCCCATGGTCAAAACTTGGTTTAGGCATGATAACATGACTGCGGTGTGACCCGAGTGCCAGAAACCAGCAACAGTAGAGGGGGATTAGCTCAAATGGTAGAGCGCTCGCTTAGCATGCGAGAGGTAGCGGGATCGATGCCCGCATCCTCCAAAACTTCCACTTGGCACTACCTTCAAATGAAGGGCCAACTTCTTTTTAGTTGGCACTGACACAAAAACCTAGGAAGCAGCTGCACGCATATCTGGCTAAACCTTCGATAGCTCAGCTGGTAGAGCGGAGGACTGTAGTAGCTAATTAGCAATCCTTAGGTCGCTGGTTCGATTCCGGCTCGAAGGATGCTTTTGAGTGTCCGACAACCTTGCATGCTTCAACTCGGAGGCTCTCTCGCACAGACTTTGCAGCTGCATACCTCCTGGGCGCACTCTTTTTGAGCCTGACCGCACAACCATTGGCCTCTGGAGAGAGTGTTAACAAGAATACTTCAAAACAAGAGAAACAATGCGTTGGCCGGGAATCGAACCCGGGTCAACTGCTTGGAAGGCAGCTATGCTCACCACTATACCACCAACGCCATAGAATTCACACCACTTCTCAATCGTGAAAATGCAACTCTCACCCCTAGTGTGACTAAAGCCAACTCTTCTGCTTCGTTAGTGGCTTGACAACAGTCAGACGGTAATGTGGCTTCTCGTAAGAGAGGTTTAAGCAGCAGCAGAGTGGCGCAGCGGGAGCGTGCTGGGCCCATAACCCAGAGGTCGATGGATCGAAACCATCCTCTGCTAGGCGCAGAGTTTTGTATTTTTCATGCTCCCAGGAAAAAGGTACCCCAAAAATTCACTGTCTCGTTCTTTCAGGCCACCCAAAGCCCAGCAAACTCCACTGTCCTTTATATTTCAAGGCACCAAAAAATCCACACTTAAAAAAAAAAAAAAAAAAAAAAAAAAAGAAAGAAACCTTTCTTCTCCCATGGTCAAAACTTGGTTTAGGCATGATAACATGACTGCGGTGTGACCCGAGTGCCAGAAACCAGCAACAGTAGAGGGGGATTAGCTCAAATGGTAGAGCGCTCGCTTAGCATGCGAGAGGTAGCGGGATCGATGCCCGCATCCTCCAAAACTTCCACTTGGCACTACCTTCAAATGAAGGGCCAACTTCTTTTTAGTTGGCACTGACACAAAAACCTAGGAAGCAGCTGCACGCATATCTGGCTAAACCTTCGATAGCTCAGCTGGTAGAGCGGAGGACTGTAGTAGCTAATTAGCAATCCTTAGGTCGCTGGTTCGATTCCGGCTCGAAGGATGCTTTTGAGTGTCCGACAACCTTGCATGCTTCAACTCGGAGGCTCTCTCGCACAGACTTTGCAGCTGCATACCTCCTGGGCGCACTCTTTTTGAGCCTGACCGCACAACCATTGGCCTCTGGAGAGAGTGTTAACAAGAATACTTCAAAACAAGAGTAACAATGCGTTGGCCGGGAATCGAACCCGGGTCAACTGCTTGGAAGGCAGCTATGCTCACCACTATACCACCAACGCCATAGAATTCACACCACTTCTCAATCGTGAAAATGCAACTCTCACCCCTAGTGTGACTAAAGCCAACTCTTCTGCTTCGTTAGTGGCTTGACAACAGTCAGACGGTAATGTGGCTTCTCGTAAGAGAGGTTTAAGCAGCAGCAGAGTGGCGCAGCGGGAGCGTGCTGGGCCCATAACCCAGAGGTCGATGGATCGAAACCATCCTCTGCTAGGCGCAGAGTTTTGTATTTTTCATGCTCCCAGGAAAAAGGTACCCCAAAAATTCACTGTCTCGTTCTTTCAGGCCACCCAAAGCCCAGCAAACTCCACTGTCCTTTATATTTCAAGGCACCAAAAAATCCACACTTAAAAAAAAAAAAAAAAAAAAAAAAAAAAGAAAGAAACCTTTCTTCTCCCATGGTCAAAACTTGGTTTAGGCATGATAACATGACTGCGGTGTGACCCGAGTGCCAGAAACCAGCAACAGTAGAGGGGGATTAGCTCAAATGGTAGAGCGCTCGCTTAGCATGCGAGAGGTAGCGGGATCGATGCCCGCATCCTCCAAAACTTCCACTTGGCACTACCTTCAAATGAAGGGCCAACTTCTTTTTAGTTGGCACTGACACAAAAACCTAGGAAGCAGCTGCACGCATATCTGGCTAAACCTTCGATAGCTCAGCTGGTAGAGCGGAGGACTGTAGTAGCTAATTAGCAATCCTTAGGTCGCTGGTTCGATTCCGGCTCGAAGGATGCTTTTGAGTGTCCGACAACCTTGCATGCTTCAACTCGGAGGCTCTCTCGCACAGACTTTGCAGCTGCATACCTCCTGGGCGCACTCTTTTTGAGCCTGACCGCACAACCATTGGCCTCTGGAGAGAGTGTTAACAAGAATACTTCAAAACAAGAGTAACAATGCGTTGGCCGGGAATCGAACCCGGGTCAACTGCTTGGAAGGCAGCTATGCTCACCACTATACCACCAACGCCATAGAATTCACACCACTTCTCAATCGTGAAAATGCAACTCTCACCCCTAGTGTGACTAAAGCCAACTCTTCTGCTTCGTTAGTGGCTTGACAACAGTCAGACGGTAATGTGGCTTCTCGTAAGAGAGGTTTAAGCAGCAGCAGAGTGGCGCAGCGGGAGCGTGCTGGGCCCATAACCCAGAGGTCGATGGATCGAAACCATCCTCTGCTAGGCGCAGAGTTTTGTATTTTTCATGCTCCCAGGAAAAAGGTACCCCAAAAATTCACTGTCTCGTTCTTTCAGGCCACCCAAAGCCCAGCAAACTCCACTGTCCTTTATATTTCAAGGCACCAAAAAATCCACACTTAAAAAAAAAAAAAAAAAAAAAAAAAAAAGAAAGAAACCTTTCTTCTCCCATGGTCAAAACTTGGTTTAGGCATGATAACATGACTGCGGTGTGACCCGAGTGCCAGAAACCAGCAACAGTAGAGGGGGATTAGCTCAAATGGTAGAGCGCTCGCTTAGCATGCGAGAGGTAGCGGGATCGATGCCCGCATCCTCCAAAACTTCCACTTGGCACTACCTTCAAATGAAGGGCCAACTTCTTTTTAGTTGGCACTGACACAAAAACCTAGGAAGCAGCTGCACGCATATCTGGCTAAACCTTCGATAGCTCAGCTGGTAGAGCGGAGGACTGTAGTAGCTAATTAGCAATCCTTAGGTCGCTGGTTCGATTCCGGCTCGAAGGATGCTTTTGAGTGTCCGACAACCTTGCATGCTTCAACTCGGAGGCTCTCTCGCACAGACTTTGCAGCTGCATACCTCCTGGGCGCACTCTTTTTGAGCCTGACCGCACAACCATTGGCCTCTGGAGAGAGTGTTAACAAGAATACTTCAAAACAAGAGTAACAATGCGTTGGCCGGGAATCGAACCCGGGTCAACTGCTTGGAAGGCAGCTATGCTCACCACTATACCACCAACGCCATAGAATTCACACCACTTCTCAATCGTGAAAATGCAACTCTCACCCCTAGTGTGACTAAAGCCAACTCTTCTGCTTCGTTAGTGGCTTGACAACAGTCAGACGGTAATGTGGCTTCTCGTAAGAGAGGTTTAAGCAGCAGCAGAGTGGCGCAGCGGGAGCGTGCTGGGCCCATAACCCAGAGGTCGATGGATCGAAACCATCCTCTGCTAGGCGCAGAGTTTTGTATTTTTCATGCTCCCAGGAAAAAGGTACCCCAAAAATTCACTGTCTCGTTCTTTCAGGCCACCCAAAGCCCAGCAAACTCCACTGTCCTTTATATTTCAAGGCACCAAAAAATCCACACTTAAAAAAAAAAAAAAAAAAAAAAAAAAAAGAAAGAAACCTTTCTTCTCCCATGGTCAAAACTTGGTTTAGGCATGATAACATGACTGCGGTGTGACCCGAGTGCCAGAAACCAGCAACAGTAGAGGGGGATTAGCTCAAATGGTAGAGCGCTCGCTTAGCATGCGAGAGGTAGCGGGATCGATGCCCGCATCCTCCAAAACTTCCACTTGGCACTACCTTCAAATGAAGGGCCAACTTCTTTTTAGTTGGCACTGACACAAAAACCTAGGAAGCAGCTGCACGCATATCTGGCTAAACCTTCGATAGCTCAGCTGGTAGAGCGGAGGACTGTAGTAGCTAATTAGCAATCCTTAGGTCGCTGGTTCGATTCCGGCTCGAAGGATGCTTTTGAGTGTCCGACAACCTTGCATGCTTCAACTCGGAGGCTCTCTCGCACAGACTTTGCAGCTGCATACCTCCTGGGCGCACTCTTTTTGAGCCTGACCGCACAACCATTGGCCTCTGGAGAGAGTGTTAACAAGAATACTTCAAAACAAGAGTAACAATGCGTTGGCCGGGAATCGAACCCGGGTCAACTGCTTGGAAGGCAGCTATGCTCACCACTATACCACCAACGCCATAGAATTCACACCACTTCTCAATCGTGAAAATGCAACTCTCACCCCTAGTGTGACTAAAGCCAACTCTTCTGCTTCGTTAGTGGCTTGACAACAGTCAGACGGTAATGTGGCTTCTCGTAAGAGAGGTTTAAGCAGCAGCAGAGTGGCGCAGCGGGAGCGTGCTGGGCCCATAACCCAGAGGTCGATGGATCGAAACCATCCTCTGCTAGGCGCAGAGTTTTGTATTTTTCATGCTCCCAGGAAAAAGGTACCCCAAAAATTCACTGTCTCGTTCTTTCAGGCCACCCAAAGCCCAGCAAACTCCACTGTCCTTTATATTTCAAGGCACCAAAAAATCCACACTTAAAAAAAAAAAAAAAAAAAAAAAAAAAAAGAAAGAAACCTTTCTTCTCCCATGGTCAAAACTTGGTTTAGGCATGATAACATGACTGCGGTGTGACCCGAGTGCCAGAAACCAGCAACAGTAGAGGGGGATTAGCTCAAATGGTAGAGCGCTCGCTTAGCATGCGAGAGGTAGCGGGATCGATGCCCGCATCCTCCAAAACTTCCACTTGGCACTACCTTCAAATGAAGGGCCAACTTCTTTTTAGTTGGCACTGACACAAAAACCTAGGAAGCAGCTGCACGCATATCTGGCTAAACCTTCGATAGCTCAGCTGGTAGAGCGGAGGACTGTAGTAGCTAATTAGCAATCCTTAGGTCGCTGGTTCGATTCCGGCTCGAAGGATGCTTTTGAGTGTCCGACAACCTTGCATGCTTCAACTCGGAGGCTCTCTCGCACAGACTTTGCAGCTGCATACCTCCTGGCCACACTCTTTTTGAGCCTGACCGCACAACCATTGGCCTCTGGAGAGAGTGTTAACAAGAATACTTCAAAACAAGAGTAACAATGCGTTGGCCGGGAATCGAACCCGGGTCAACTGCTTGGAAGGCAGCTATGCTCACCACTATACCACCAACGCCATAGAATTCACACCACTTCTCAATCGTGAAAATGCAACTCTCACCCCTAGTGTGACTAAAGCCAACTCTTCTGCTTCGTTAGTGGCTTGACAACAGTCAGACGGTAATGTGGCTTCTCGTAAGAGAGGTTTAAGCAGCAGCAGAGTGGCGCAGCGGGAGCGTGCTGGGCCCATAACCCAGAGGTCGATGGATCGAAACCATCCTCTGCTAGGCGCAGAGTTTTGTATTTTTCATGCTCCCAGGAAAAAGGTACCCCAAAAATTCACTGTCTCGTTCTTTCAGGCCACCCAAAGCCCAGCAAACTCCACTGTCCTTTATATTTCAAGGCACCAAAAAATCCACACTTAAAAAAAAAAAAAAAAAAAAAAAAAAAAGAAAGAAACCTTTCTTCTCCCATGGTCAAAACTTGGTTTAGGCATGATAACATGACTGCGGTGTGACCCGAGTGCCAGAAACCAGCAACAGTAGAGGGGGATTAGCTCAAATGGTAGAGCGCTCGCTTAGCATGCGAGAGGTAGCGGGATCGATGCCCGCATCCTCCAAAACTTCCACTTGGCACTACCTTCAAATGAAGGGCCAACTTCTTTTTAGTTGGCACTGACACAAAAACCTAGGAAGCAGCTGCACGCATATCTGGCTAAACCTTCGATAGCTCAGCTGGTAGAGCGGAGGACTGTAGTAGCTAATTAGCAATCCTTAGGTCGCTGGTTCGATTCCGGCTCGAAGGATGCTTTTGAGTGTCCGACAACCTTGCATGCTTCAACTCGGAGGCTCTCTCGCACAGACTTTGCAGCTGCATACCTCCTGGGCGCACTCTTTTTGAGCCTGACCGCACAACCATTGGCCTCTGGAGAGAGTGTTAACAAGAATACTTCAAAACAAGAGTAACAATGCGTTGGCCGGGAATCGAACCCGGGTCAACTGCTTGGAAGGCAGCTATGCTCACCACTATACCACCAACGCCATAGAATTCACACCACTTCTCAATCGTGAAAATGCAACTCTCACCCCTAGTGTGACTAAAGCCAACTCTTCTGCTTCGTTAGTGGCTTGACAACAGTCAGACGGTAATGTGGCTTCTCGTAAGAGAGGTTTAAGCAGCAGCAGAGTGGCGCAGCGGGAGCGTGCTGGGCCCATAACCCAGAGGTCGATGGATCGAAACCATCCTCTGCTAGGCGCAGAGTTTTGTATTTTTCATGCTCCCAGGAAAAAGGTACCCCAAAAATTCACTGTCTCGTTCTTTCAGGCCACCCAAAGCCCAGCAAACTCCACTGTCCTTTATATTTCAAGGCACCAAAAAATCCACACTTTAAAAAAAAAAAAAAAAAAAAAAAAAAAAGAAACCTTTCTTCTCCCATGGTCAAAACTTGGTTTAGGCATGATAACATGACTGCGGTGTGACCCGAGTGCCAGAAACCAGCAACAGTAGAGGGGGATTAGCTCAAATGGTAGAGCGCTCGCTTAGCATGCGAGAGGTAGCGGGATCGATGCCCGCATCCTCCAAAACTTCCACTTGGCACTACCTTCAAATGAAGGGCCAACTTCTTTTTAGTTGGCACTGACACAAAAACCTAGGAAGCAGCTGCACGCATATCTGGCTAAACCTTCGATAGCTCAGCTGGTAGAGCGGAGGACTGTAGTAGCTAATTAGCAATCCTTAGGTCGCTGGTTCGATTCCGGCTCGAAGGATGCTTTTGAGTGTCCGACAACCTTGCATGCTTCAACTCGGAGGCTCTCTCGCACAGACTTTGCAGCTGCATACCTCCTGGGCGCACTCTTTTTGAGCCTGACCGCACAACCATTGGCCTCTGGAGAGAGTGTTAACAAGAATACTTCAAAACAAGAGTAACAATGCGTTGGCCGGGAATCGAACCCGGGTCAACTGCTTGGAAGGCAGCTATGCTCACCACTATACCACCAACGCCATAGAATTCACACCACTTCTCAATCGTGAAAATGCAACTCTCACCCCTAGTGTGACTAAAGCCAACTCTTCTGCTTCGTTAGTGGCTTGACAACAGTCAGACGGTAATGTGGCTTCTCGTAAGAGAGGTTTAAGCAGCAGCAGAGTGGCGCAGCGGGAGCGTGCTGGGCCCATAACCCAGAGGTCGATGGATCGAAACCATCCTCTGCTAGGCGCAGAGTTTTGTATTTTTCATGCTCCCAGGAAAAAGGTACCCCAAAAATTCACTGTCTCGTTCTTTCAGGCCACCCAAAGCCCAGCAAACTCCACTGTCCTTTATATTTCAAGGCACCAAAAAATCCACACTTAAAAAAAAAAAAAAAAAAAAAAAAAAAAGAAAGAAACCTTTCTTCTCCCATGGTCAAAACTTGGTTTAGGCATGATAACATGACTGCGGTGTGACCCGAGTGCCAGAAACCAGCAACAGTAGAGGGGGATTAGCTCAAATGGTAGAGCGCTCGCTTAGCATGCGAGAGGTAGCGGGATCGATGCCCGCATCCTCCAAAACTTCCACTTGGCACTACCTTCAAATGAAGGGCCAACTTCTTTTTAGTTGGCACTGACACAAAAACCTAGGAAGCAGCTGCACGCATATCTGGCTAAACCTTCGATAGCTCAGCTGGTAGAGCGGAGGACTGTAGTAGCTAATTAGCAATCCTTAGGTCGCTGGTTCGATTCCGGCTCGAAGGATGCTTTTGAGTGTCCGACAACCTTGCATGCTTCAACTCGGAGGCTCTCTCGCACAGACTTTGCAGCTGCATACCTCCTGGGCGCACTCTTTTTGAGCCTGACCGCACAACCATTGGCCTCTGGAGAGAGTGTTAACAAGAATACTTCAAAACAAGAGAAACAATGCGTTGGCCGGGAATCGAACCCGGGTCAACTGCTTGGAAGGCAGCTATGCTCACCACTATACCACCAACGCCATAGAATTCACACCACTTCTCAATCGTGAAAATGCAACTCTCACCCCTAGTGTGACTAAAGCCAACTCTTCTGCTTCGTTAGTGGCTTGACAACAGTCAGACGGTAATGTGGCTTCTCGTAAGAGAGGTTTAAGCAGCAGCAGAGTGGCGCAGCGGGAGCGTGCTGGGCCCATAACCCAGAGGTCGATGGATCGAAACCATCCTCTGCTAGGCGCAGAGTTTTGTATTTTTCATGCTCCCAGGAAAAAGGTACCCCAAAAATTCACTGTCTCGTTCTTTCAGGCCACCCAAAGCCCAGCAAACTCCACTGTCCTTTATATTTCAAGGCACCAAAAAATCCACACTTAAAAAAAAAAAAAAAAAAAAAAAAAAAAAGAAAGAAACCTTTCTTCTCCCATGGTCAAAACTTGGTTTAGGCATGATAACATGACTGCGGTGTGACCCGAGTGCCAGAAACCAGCAACAGTAGAGGGGGATTAGCTCAAATGGTAGAGCGCTCGCTTAGCATGCGAGAGGTAGCGGGATCGATGCCCGCATCCTCCAAAACTTCCACTTGGCACTACCTTCAAATGAAGGGCCAACTTCTTTTTAGTTGGCACTGACACAAAAACCTAGGAAGCAGCTGCACGCATATCTGGCTAAACCTTCGATAGCTCAGCTGGTAGAGCGGAGGACTGTAGTAGCTAATTAGCAATCCTTAGGTCGCTGGTTCGATTCCGGCTCGAAGGATGCTTTTGAGTGTCCGACAACCTTGCATGCTTCAACTCGGAGGCTCTCTCGCACAGACTTTGCAGCTGCATACCTCCTGGGCGCACTCTTTTTGAGCCTGACCGCACAACCATTGGCCTCTGGAGAGAGTGTTAACAAGAATACTTCAAAACAAGAGTAACAATGCGTTGGCCGGGAATCGAACCCGGGTCAACTGCTTGGAAGGCAGCTATGCTCACCACTATACCACCAACGCCATAGAATTCACACCACTTCTCAATCGTGAAAATGCAACTCTCACCCCTAGTGTGACTAAAGCCAACTCTTCTGCTTCGTTAGTGGCTTGACAACAGTCAGACGGTAATGTGGCTTCTCGTAAGAGAGGTTTAAGCAGCAGCAGAGTGGCGCAGCGGGAGCGTGCTGGGCCCATAACCCAGAGGTCGATGGATCGAAACCATCCTCTGCTAGGCGCAGAGTTTTGTATTTTTCATGCTCCCAGGAAAAAGGTACCCCAAAAATTCACTGTCTCGTTCTTTCAGGCCACCCAAAGCCCAGCAAACTCCACTGTCCTTTATATTTCAAGGCACCAAAAAATCCACACTTAAAAAAAAAAAAAAAAAAAAAAAAAAAAAGAAAGAAACCTTTCTTCTCCCATGGTCAAAACTTGGTTTAGGCATGATAACATGACTGCGGTGTGACCCGAGTGCCAGAAACCAGCAACAGTAGAGGGGGATTAGCTCAAATGGTAGAGCGCTCGCTTAGCATGCGAGAGGTAGCGGGATCGATGCCCGCATCCTCCAAAACTTCCACTTGGCACTACCTTCAAATGAAGGGCCAACTTCTTTTTAGTTGGCACTGACACAAAAACCTAGGAAGCAGCTGCACGCATATCTGGCTAAACCTTCGATAGCTCAGCTGGTAGAGCGGAGGACTGTAGTAGCTAATTAGCAATCCTTAGGTCGCTGGTTCGATTCCGGCTCGAAGGATGCTTTTGAGTGTCCGACAACCTTGCATGCTTCAACTCGGAGGCTCTCTCGCACAGACTTTGCAGCTGCATACCTCCTGGGCGCACTCTTTTTGAGCCTGACCGCACAACCATTGGCCTCTGGAGAGAGTGTTAACAAGAATACTTCAAAACAAGAGAAACAATGCGTTGGCCGGGAATCGAACCCGGGTCAACTGCTTGGAAGGCAGCTATGCTCACCACTATACCACCAACGCCATAGAATTCACACCACTTCTCAATCGTGAAAATGCAACTCTCACCCCTAGTGTGACTAAAGCCAACTCTTCTGCTTCGTTAGTGGCTTGACAACAGTCAGACGGTAATGTGGCTTCTCGTAAGAGAGGTTTAAGCAGCAGCAGAGTGGCGCAGCGGGAGCGTGCTGGGCCCATAACCCAGAGGTCGATGGATCGAAACCATCCTCTGCTAGGCGCAGAGTTTTGTATTTTTCATGCTCCCAGGAAAAAGGTACCCCAAAAATTCACTGTCTCGTTCTTTCAGGCCACCCAAAGCCCAGCAAACTCCACTGTCCTTTATATTTCAAGGCACCAAAAAATCCACACTTTAAAAAAAAAAAAAAAAAAAAAAAAAAAAGAAACCTTTCTTCTCCCATGGTCAAAACTTGGTTTAGGCATGATAACATGACTGCGGTGTGACCCGAGTGCCAGAAACCAGCAACAGTAGAGGGGGATTAGCTCAAATGGTAGAGCGCTCGCTTAGCATGCGAGAGGTAGCGGGATCGATGCCCGCATCCTCCAAAACTTCCACTTGGCACTACCTTCAAATGAAGGGCCAACTTCTTTTTAGTTGGCACTGACACAAAAACCTAGGAAGCAGCTGCACGCATATCTGGCTAAACCTTCGATAGCTCAGCTGGTAGAGCGGAGGACTGTAGTAGCTAATTAGCAATCCTTAGGTCGCTGGTTCGATTCCGGCTCGAAGGATGCTTTTGAGTGTCCGACAACCTTGCATGCTTCAACTCGGAGGCTCTCTCGCACAGACTTTGCAGCTGCATACCTCCTGGGCGCACTCTTTTTGAGCCTGACCGCACAACCATTGGCCTCTGGAGAGAGTGTTAACAAGAATACTTCAAAACAAGAGAAACAATGCGTTGGCCGGGAATCGAACCCGGGTCAACTGCTTGGAAGGCAGCTATGCTCACCACTATACCACCAACGCCATAGAATTCACACCACTTCTCAATCGTGAAAATGCAACTCTCACCCCTAGTGTGACTAAAGCCAACTCTTCTGCTTCGTTAGTGGCTTGACAACAGTCAGACGGTAATGTGGCTTCTCGTAAGAGAGGTTTAAGCAGCAGCAGAGTGGCGCAGCGGGAGCGTGCTGGGCCCATAACCCAGAGGTCGATGGATCGAAACCATCCTCTGCTAGGCGCAGAGTTTTGTATTTTTCATGCTCCCAGGAAAAAGGTACCCCAAAAATTCACTGTCTCGTTCTTTCAGGCCACCCAAAGCCCAGCAAACTCCACTGTCCTTTATATTTCAAGGCACCAAAAAATCCACACTTTAAAAAAAAAAAAAAAAAAAAAAAAAAAGAAACCTTTCTTCTCCCATGGTCAAAACTTGGTTTAGGCATGATAACATGACTGCGGTGTGACCCGAGTGCCAGAAACCAGCAACAGTAGAGGGGGATTAGCTCAAATGGTAGAGCGCTCGCTTAGCATGCGAGAGGTAGCGGGATCGATGCCCGCATCCTCCAAAACTTCCACTTGGCACTACCTTCAAATGAAGGGCCAACTTCTTTTTAGTTGGCACTGACACAAAAACCTAGGAAGCAGCTGCACGCATATCTGGCTAAACCTTCGATAGCTCAGCTGGTAGAGCGGAGGACTGTAGTAGCTAATTAGCAATCCTTAGGTCGCTGGTTCGATTCCGGCTCGAAGGATGCTTTTGAGTGTCCGACAACCTTGCATGCTTCAACTCGGAGGCTCTCTCGCACAGACTTTGCAGCTGCATACCTCCTGGGCGCACTCTTTTTGAGCCTGACCGCACAACCATTGGCCTCTGGAGAGAGTGTTAACAAGAATACTTCAAAACAAGAGTAACAATGCGTTGGCCGGGAATCGAACCCGGGTCAACTGCTTGGAAGGCAGCTATGCTCACCACTATACCACCAACGCCATAGAATTCACACCACTTCTCAATCGTGAAAATGCAACTCTCACCCCTAGTGTGACTAAAGCCAACTCTTCTGCTTCGTTAGTGGCTTGACAACAGTCAGACGGTAATGTGGCTTCTCGTAAGAGAGGTTTAAGCAGCAGCAGAGTGGCGCAGCGGGAGCGTGCTGGGCCCATAACCCAGAGGTCGATGGATCGAAACCATCCTCTGCTAGGCGCAGAGTTTTGTATTTTTCATGCTCCCAGGAAAAAGGTACCCCAAAAATTCACTGTCTCGTTCTTTCAGGCCACCCAAAGCCCAGCAAACTCCACTGTCCTTTATATTTCAAGGCACCAAAAAATCCACACTTTAAAAAAAAAAAAAAAAAAAAAAAAAAAAGAAACCTTTCTTCTCCCATGGTCAAAACTTGGTTTAGGCATGATAACATGACTGCGGTGTGACCTGAGTGCCAGAAACCAGCAACAGTAGAGGGGGATTAGCTCAAATGGTAGAGCGCTCGCTTAGCATGCGAGAGGTAGCGGGATCGATGCCCGCATCCTCCAAAACTTCCACTTGGCACTACCTTCAAATGAAGGGCCAACTTCTTTTTAGTTGGCACTGACACAAAAACCTAGGAAGCAGCTGCACGCATATCTGGCTAAACCTTCGATAGCTCAGCTGGTAGAGCGGAGGACTGTAGTAGCTAATTAGCAATCCTTAGGTCGCTGGTTCGATTCCGGCTCGAAGGATGCTTTTGAGTGTCCGACAACCTTGCATGCTTCAACTCGGAGGCTCTCTCGCACAGACTTTGCAGCTGCATACCTCCTGGGCGCACTCTTTTTGAGCCTGACCGCACAACCATTGGCCTCTGGAGAGAGTGTTAACAAGAATACTTCAAAACAAGAGAAACAATGCGTTGGCCAGGAATCGAACCCGGGTCAACTGCTTGGAAGGCAGCTATGCTCACCACTATACCACCAACGCCATAGAATTCACACCACTTCTCAATCGTGAAAATGCAACTCTCACCCCTAGTGTGACTAAAGCCAACTCTTCTGCTTCGTTAGTGGCTTGACAACAGTCAGACGGTAATGTGGCTTCTCGTAAGAGAGGTTTAAGCAGCAGCAGAGTGGCGCAGCGGGAGCGTGCTGGGCCCATAACCCAGAGGTCGATGGATCGAAACCATCCTCTGCTAGGCGCAGAGTTTTGTATTTTTCATGCTCCCAGGAAAAAGGTACCCCAAAAATTCACTGTCTCGTTCTTTCAGGCCACCCAAAGCCCAGCAAACTCCACTGTCCTTTATATTTCAAGGCACCAAAAAATCCACACTTAAAAAAAAAAAAAAAAAAAAAAAAAAAAGAAAGAAACCTTTCTTCTCCCATGGTCAAAACTTGGTTTAGGCATGATAACATGACTGCGGTGTGACCCGAGTGCCAGAAACCAGCAACAGTAGAGGGGGATTAGCTCAAATGGTAGAGCGCTCGCTTAGCATGCGAGAGGTAGCGGGATCGATGCCCGCATCCTCCAAAACTTCCACTTGGCACTACCTTCAAATGAAGGGCCAACTTCTTTTTAGTTGGCACTGACACAAAAACCTAGGAAGCAGCTGCACGCATATCTGGCTAAACCTTCGATAGCTCAGCTGGTAGAGCGGAGGACTGTAGTAGCTAATTAGCAATCCTTAGGTCGCTGGTTCGATTCCGGCTCGAAGGATGCTTTTGAGTGTCCGACAACCTTGCATGCTTCAACTCGGAGGCTCTCTCGCACAGACTTTGCAGCTGCATACCTCCTGGGCGCACTCTTTTTGAGCCTGACCGCACAACCATTGGCCTCTGGAGAGAGTGTTAACAAGAATACTTCAAAACAAGAGTAACAATGCGTTGGCTGGGAATCAAACCCGGGTCAACTGCTTGGAAGGCAGCTATGCTCACCACTATACCACCAACGCCATAGAATTCACACCACTTCTCAATCGTGAAAATGCAACTCTCACCCCTAGTGTGACTAAAGCCAACTCTTCTGCTTCGTTAGTGGCTTGACAACAGTCAGACGGTAATGTGGCTTCTCGTAAGAGAGGTTTAAGCAGCAGCAGAGTGGCGCAGCGGGAGCGTGCTGGGCCCATAACCCAGAGGTCGATGGATCGAAACCATCCTCTGCTAGGCGCAGAGTTTTGTATTTTTCATGCTCCCAGGAAAAAGGTACCCCAAAAATTCACTGTCTCGTTCTTTCAGGCCACCCAAAGCCCAGCAAACTCCACTGTCCTTTATATTTCAAGGCACCAAAAAATCCACACTTTAAAAAAAAAAAAAAAAAAAAAAAAAAAAAGAAACCTTTCTTCTCCCATGGTCAAAACTTGGTTTAGGCATGATAACATGACTGCGGTGTGACCCGAGTGCCAGAAACCAGCAACAGTAGAGGGGGATTAGCTCAAATGGTAGAGCGCTCGCTTAGCATGCGAGAGGTAGCGGGATCGATGCCCGCATCCTCCAAAACTTCCACTTGGCACTACCTTCAAATGAAGGGCCAACTTCTTTTTAGTTGGCACTGACACAAAAACCTAGGAAGCAGCTGCACGCATATCTGGCTAAACCTTCGATAGCTCAGCTGGTAGAGCGGAGGACTGTAGTAGCTAATTAGCAATCCTTAGGTCGCTGGTTCGATTCCGGCTCGAAGGATGCTTTTGAGTGTCCGACAACCTTGCATGCTTCAACTCGGAGGCTCTCTCGCACAGACTTTGCAGCTGCATACCTCCTGGGCGCACTCTTTTTGAGCCTGACCGCACAACCATTGGCCTCTGGAGAGAGTGTTAACAAGAATACTTCAAAACAAGAGAAACAATGCGTTGGCCGGGAATCGAACCCGGGTCAACTGCTTGGAAGGCAGCTATGCTCACCACTATACCACCAACGCCATAGAATTCACACCACTTCTCAATCGCGAAAATGCAACTCTCACCCCTAGTGTGACTAAAGCCAACTCTTCTGCTTCGTTAGTGGCTTGACAACAGTCAGACGGTAATGTGGCTTCTCGTAAGAGAGGTTTAAGCAGCAGCAGAGTGGCGCAGCGGGAGCGTGCTGGGCCCATAACCCAGAGGTCGATGGATCGAAACCATCCTCTGCTAGGCGCAGAGTTTTGTATTTTTCATGCTCCCAGGAAAAAGGTACCCCAAAAATTCACTGTCTCGTTCTTTCAGGCCACCCAAAGCCCAGCAAACTCCACTGTCCTTTATATTTCAAGGCACCAAAAAATCCACACTTAAAAAAAAAAAAAAAAAAAAAAAAAAAAGAAAGAAACCTTTCTTCTCCCATGGTCAAAACTTGGTTTAGGCATGATAACATGACTGCGGTGTGACCCGAGTGCCAGAAACCAGCAACAGTAGAGGGGGATTAGCTCAAATGGTAGAGCGCTCGCTTAGCATGCGAGAGGTAGCGGGATCGATGCCCGCATCCTCCAAAACTTCCACTTGGCACTACCTTCAAATGAAGGGCCAACTTCTTTTTAGTTGGCACTGACACAAAAACCTAGGAAGCAGCTGCACGCATATCTGGCTAAACCTTCGATAGCTCAGCTGGTAGAGCGGAGGACTGTAGTAGCTAATTAGCAATCCTTAGGTCGCTGGTTCGATTCCGGCTCGAAGGATGCTTTTGAGTGTCCGACAACCTTGCATGCTTCAACTCGGAGGCTCTCTCGCACAGACTTTGCAGCTGCATACCTCCTGGGCGCACTCTTTTTGAGCCTGACCGCACAACCATTGGCCTCTGGAGAGAGTGTTAACAAGAATACTTCAAAACAAGAGTAACAATGCGTTGGCTGGGAATCAAACCCGGGTCAACTGCTTGGAAGGCAGCTATGCTCACCACTATACCACCAACGCCATAGAATTCACACCACTTCTCAATCGTGAAAATGCAACTCTCACCCCTAGTGTGACTAAAGCCAACTCTTCTGCTTCGTTAGTGGCTTGACAACAGTCAGACGGTAATGTGGCTTCTCGTAAGAGAGGTTTAAGCAGCAGCAGAGTGGCGCAGCGGGAGCGTGCTGGGCCCATAACCCAGAGGTCGATGGATCGAAACCATCCTCTGCTAGGCGCAGAGTTTTGTATTTTTCATGCTCCCAGGAAAAAGGTACCCCAAAAATTCACTGTCTCGTTCTTTCAGGCCACCCAAAGCCCAGCAAACTCCACTGTCCTTTATATTTCAAGGCACCAAAAAATCCACACTTTAAAAAAAAAAAAAAAAAAAAAAAAAAAAAGAAACCTTTCTTCTCCCATGGTCAAAACTTGGTTTAGGCATGATAACATGACTGCGGTGTGACCCGAGTGCCAGAAACCAGCAACAGTAGAGGGGGATTAGCTCAAATGGTAGAGCGCTCGCTTAGCATGCGAGAGGTAGCGGGATCGATGCCCGCATCCTCCAAAACTTCCACTTGGCACTACCTTCAAATGAAGGGCCAACTTCTTTTTAGTTGGCACTGACACAAAAACCTAGGAAGCAGCTGCACGCATATCTGGCTAAACCTTCGATAGCTCAGCTGGTAGAGCGGAGGACTGTAGTAGCTAATTAGCAATCCTTAGGTCGCTGGTTCGATTCCGGCTCGAAGGATGCTTTTGAGTGTCCGACAACCTTGCATGCTTCAACTCGGAGGCTCTCTCGCACAGACTTTGCAGCTGCATACCTCCTGGGCGCACTCTTTTTGAGCCTGACCGCACAACCATTGGCCTCTGGAGAGAGTGTTAACAAGAATACTTCAAAACAAGAGAAACAATGCGTTGGCCGGGAATCGAACCCGGGTCAACTGCTTGGAAGGCAGCTATGCTCACCACTATACCACCAACGCCATAGAATTCACACCACTTCTCAATCGCGAAAATGCAACTCTCACCCCTAGTGTGACTAAAGCCAACTCTTCTGCTTCGTTAGTGGCTTGACAACAGTCAGACGGTAATGTGGCTTCTCGTAAGAGAGGTTTAAGCAGCAGCAGAGTGGCGCAGCGGGAGCGTGCTGGGCCCATAACCCAGAGGTCGATGGATCGAAACCATCCTCTGCTAGGCGCAGAGTTTTGTATTTTTCATGCTCCCAGGAAAAAGGTACCCCAAAAATTCACTGTCTCGTTCTTTCAGGCCACCCAAAGCCCAGCAAACTCCACTGTCCTTTATATTTCAAGGCACCAAAAAATCCACACTTTAAAAAAAAAAAAAAAAAAAAAAAAAAAGAAACCTTTCTTCTCCCATGGTCAAAACTTGGTTTAGGCATGATAACATGACTGCGGTGTGACCCGAGTGCCAGAAACCAGCAACAGTAGAGGGGGATTAGCTCAAATGGTAGAGCGCTCGCTTAGCATGCGAGAGGTAGCGGGATCGATGCCCGCATCCTCCAAAACTTCCACTTGGCACTACCTTCAAATGAAGGGCCAACTTCTTTTTAGTTGGCACTGACACAAAAACCTAGGAAGCAGCTGCACGCATATCTGGCTAAACCTTCGATAGCTCAGCTGGTAGAGCGGAGGACTGTAGTAGCTAATTAGCAATCCTTAGGTCGCTGGTTCGATTCCGGCTCGAAGGATGCTTTTGAGTGTCCGACAACCTTGCATGCTTCAACTCGGAGGCTCTCTCGCACAGACTTTGCAGCTGCATACCTCCTGGGCGCACTCTTTTTGAGCCTGACCGCACAACCATTGGCCTCTGGAGAGAGTGTTAACAAGAATACTTCAAAACAAGAGTAACAATGCGTTGGCCGGGAATCGAACCCGGGTCAACTGCTTGGAAGGCAGCTATGCTCACCACTATACCACCAACGCCATAGAATTCACACCACTTCTCAATCGTGAAAATGCAACTCTCACCCCTAGTGTGACTAAAGCCAACTCTTCTGCATCGTTAGTGGCTTGACAACAGTCAGACGGTAATGTGGCTTCTCGTAAGAGAGGTTTAAGCAGCAGCAGAGTGGCGCAGCGGGAGCGTGCTGGGCCCATAACCCAGAGGTCGATGGATCGAAACCATCCTCTGCTAGGCGCAGAGTTTTGTATTTTTCATGCTCCCAGGAAAAAGGTACCCCAAAAATTCACTGTCTCGTTCTTTCAGGCCACCCAAAGCCCAGCAAACTCCACTGTCCTTTATATTTCAAGGCACCAAAAAATCCACACTTAAAAAAAAAAAATAAAAAAAAAAAAAGAAAGAAACCTTTCTTCTCCCATGGTCAAAGCTTGGTTTAGGCATGATAACATGACTGCGGTGTGACCCGAGTGCCAGAAACCAGCAACAGTAGAGGGGGATTAGATCAAATGGTAGAGCGCTCGCTTAGCATGCGAGAGGTAGCGGGATCGATGCCCGCATCCTCCAAAACTTCCACTTGGCACTACCTTCAAATGAAGGGCCAACTTCTTTTTAGTTGGCACTGACACAAAAACCTAGGAAGCAGCTGCACGCATATCTGGCTAAACCTTCGATAGCTCAGCTGGTAGAGCGGAGGACTGTAGTAGCTAATTAGCAATCCTTAGGTCGCTGGTTCGATTCCGGCTCGAAGGATGCTTTTGAGTGTCCGACAACCTTGCATGCTTCAACTCGGAGGCTCTCTCGCACAGACTTTGCAGCTGCATACCTCCTGGGCGCACTCTTTTTGAGCCTGACCGCACAACCATTGGCCTCTGGAGAGAGTGTTAACAAGAATACTTCAAAACAAGAGTAACAATGCGTTGGCCGGGAATCGAACCCGGGTCAACTGCTTGGAAGGCAGCTATGCTCACCACTATACCACCAACGCCATAGAATTCACACCACTTCTCAATCGTGAAAATGCAACTCTCACCCCTAGTGTGACTAAAGCCAACTCTTCTGCATCGTTAGTGGCTTGACAACAGTCAGACGGTAATGTGGCTTCTCGTAAGAGAGGTTTAAGCAGCAGCAGAGTGGCGCAGCGGGAGCGTGCTGGGCCCATAACCCAGAGGTCGATGGATCGAAACCATCCTCTGCTAGGCGCAGAGTTTTGTATTTTTCATGCTCCCAGGAAAAAGGTACCCCAAAAATTCACTGTCTCGTTCTTTCAGGCCACCCAAAGCCCAGCAAACTCCACTGTCCTTTATATTTCAAGGCACCAAAAAATCCACACTTAAAAAAAAAAAATAAAAAAAAAAAAAGAAAGAAACCTTTCTTCTCCCATGGTCAAAGCTTGGTTTAGGCATGATAACATGACTGCGGTGTGACCCGAGTGCCAGAAGCCAGCAACCGTAGAGGGGGATTAGCTCAAATGGTAGAGCGCTCGCTTAGCATGCGAGAGGTAGCGGGATCGATGCCCGCATCCTCCAAAACTTCCACTTGGCACTACCTTCAAATGAAGGGCCAACTTCTTTTTAGTTGGCACTGACACAAAAACCTAGGAAGCAGCTGCACGCATATCTGGCTAAACCTTCGATAGCTCAGCTGGTAGAGCGGAGGACTGTAGTAGCTAATTAGCAATCCTTAGGTCGCTGGTTCGATTCCGGCTCGAAGGATGCTTTTGAGTGTCCGACAACCTTGCATGCTTCAACTCGGAGGCTCTCTCGCACAGACTTTGCAGCTGCATACCTCCTGGGCGCACTCTTTTTGAGCCTGACCGCACAACCATTGGCCTCTGGAGAGAGTGTTAACAAGAATACTTCAAAACAAGAGTAACAATGCGTTGGCCGGGAATCGAACCCGGGTCAACTGCTTGGAAGGCAGCTATGCTCACCACTATACCACCAACGCCATAGAATTCACACCACTTCTCAATCGTGAAAATGCAACTCTCACCCCTAGTGTGACTAAAGCCAACTCTTCTGCATCGTTAGTGGCTTGACAACAGTCAGACGGTAATGTGGCTTCTCGTAAGAGAGGTTTAAGCAGCAGCAGAGTGGCGCAGCGGGAGCGTGCTGGGCCCATAACCCAGAGGTCGATGGATCGAAACCATCCTCTGCTAGGCGCAGAGTTTTGTATTTTTCATGCTCCCAGGAAAAAGGTACCCCAAAAATTCACTGTCTCGTTCTTTCAGGCCACCCAAAGCCCAGCAAACTCCACTGTCCTTTATATTTCAAGGCACCAAAAAATCCACACTTTAAAAAAAAAAAAAAAAAAAAAAAAAAAAGAAACCTTTCTTCTCCCATGGTCAAAACTTGGTTTAGGCATGATAACATGACTGCGGTGTGACCCGAGTGCCAGAAACCAGCAACAGTAGAGGGGGATTAGCTCAAATGGTAGAGCGCTCGCTTAGCATGCGAGAGGTAGCGGGATCGATGCCCGCATCCTCCAAAACTTCCACTTGGCACTACCTTCAAATGAAGGGCCAACTTCTTTTTAGTTGGCACTGACACAAAAACCTAGGAAGCAGCTGCACGCATATCTGGCTAAACCTTTGATAGCTCAGCTGGTAGAGCGGAGGACTGTAGTAGCTAATTAGCAATCCTTAGGTCGCTGGTTCGATTCCGGCTCGAAGGATGCTTTTGAGTGTCCGACAACCTTGCATGCTTCAACTCGGAGGCTCTCTCGCACAGACTTTGCAGCTGCATACCTCCTGGGCGCACTCTTTTTGAGCCTGACCGCACAACCATTGGCCTCTGGAGAGAGTGTTAACAAGAATACTTCAAAACAAGAGTAACAATGCGTTGGCCGGGAATCGAACCCGGGTCAACTGCTTGGAAGGCAGCTATGCTCACCACTATACCACCAACGCCATAGAATTCACACCACTTCTCAATCGTGAAAATGCAACTCTCACCCCTAGTGTGACTAAAGCCAACTCTTCTGCTTCGTTAGTGGCTTGACAACAGTCAGACGGTAATGTGGCTTCTCGTAAGAGAGGTTTAAGCAGCAGCAGAGTGGCGCAGCGGGAGCGTGCTGGGCCCATAACCCAGAGGTCGATGGATCGAAACCATCCTCTGCTAGGCGCAGAGTTTTGTATTTTTCATGCTCCCAGGAAAAAGGTACCCCAAAAATTCACTGTCTCGTTCTTTCAGGCCACCCAAAGCCCAGCAAACTCCACTGTCCTTTATATTTCAAGGCACCAAAAAATCCACACTTAAAAAAAAAAAATAAAAAAAAAAAAAGAAAGAAACCTTTCTTCTCCCATGGTCAAAGCTTGGTTTAGGCATGATAACATGACTGCGGTGTGACCCGAGTGCCAGAAGCCAGCAACCGTAGAGGGGGATTAGCTCAAATGGTAGAGCGCTCGCTTAGCATGCGAGAGGTAGCGGGATCGATGCCCGCATCCTCCAAAACTTCCACTTGGCACTACCTTCAAATGAAGGGCCAACTTCTTTTTAGTTGGCACTGACACAAAAACCTAGGAAGCAGCTGCACGCATATCTGGCTAAACCTTCGATAGCTCAGCTGGTAGAGCGGAGGACTGTAGTAGCTAATTAGCAATCCTTAGGTCGCTGGTTCGATTCCGGCTCGAAGGATGCTTTTGAGTGTCCGACAACCTTGCATGCTTCAACTCGGAGGCTCTCTCGCACAGACTTTGCAGCTGCATACCTCCTGGGCGCACTCTTTTTGAGCCTGACCGCACAACCATTGGCCTCTGGAGAGAGTGTTAACAAGAATACTTCAAAACAAGAGTAACAATGCGTTGGCCGGGAATCGAACCCGGGTCAACTGCTTGGAAGGCAGCTATGCTCACCACTATACCACCAACGCCATAGAATTCACACCACTTCTCAATCGTGAAAATGCAACTCTCACCCCTAGTGTGACTAAAGCCAACTCTTCTGCATCGTTAGTGGCTTGACAACAGTCAGACGGTAATGTGGCTTCTCGTAAGAGAGGTTTAAGCAGCAGCAGAGTGGCGCAGCGGGAGCGTGCTGGGCCCATAACCCAGAGGTCGATGGATCGAAACCATCCTCTGCTAGGCGCAGAGTTTTGTATTTTTCATGCTCCCAGGAAAAAGGTACCCCAAAAATTCACTGTCTCGTTCTTTCAGGCCACCCAAAGCCCAGCAAACTCCACTGTCCTTTATATTTCAAGGCACCAAAAAATCCACACTTAAAAAAAAAAAATAAAAAAAAAAAAAGAAAGAAACCTTTCTTCTCCCATGGTCAAAGCTTGGTTTAGGCATGATAACATGACTGCGGTGTGACCCGAGTGCCAGAAACCAGCAACAGTAGAGGGGGATTAGATCAAATGGTAGAGCGCTCGCTTAGCATGCGAGAGGTAGCGGGATCGATGCCCGCATCCTCCAAAACTTCCACTTGGCACTACCTTCAAATGAAGGGCCAACTTCTTTTTAGTTGGCACTGACACAAAAACCTAGGAAGCAGCTGCACGCATATCTGGCTAAACCTTCGATAGCTCAGCTGGTAGAGCGGAGGACTGTAGTAGCTAATTAGCAATCCTTAGGTCGCTGGTTCGATTCCGGCTCGAAGGATGCTTTTGAGTGTCCGACAACCTTGCATGCTTCAACTCGGAGGCTCTCTCGCACAGACTTTGCAGCTGCATACCTCCTGGGCGCACTCTTTTTGAGCCTGACCGCACAACCATTGGCCTCTGGAGAGAGTGTTAACAAGAATACTTCAAAACAAGAGTAACAATGCGTTGGCCGGGAATCGAACCCGGGTCAACTGCTTGGAAGGCAGCTATGCTCACCACTATACCACCAACGCCATAGAATTCACACCACTTCTCAATCGTGAAAATGCAACTCTCACCCCTAGTGTGACTAAAGCCAACTCTTCTGCATCGTTAGTGGCTTGACAACAGTCAGACGGTAATGTGGCTTCTCGTAAGAGAGGTTTAAGCAGCAGCAGAGTGGCGCAGCGGGAGCGTGCTGGGCCCATAACCCAGAGGTCGATGGATCGAAACCATCCTCTGCTAGGCGCAGAGTTTTGTATTTTTCATGCTCCCAGGAAAAAGGTACCCCAAAAATTCACTGTCTCGTTCTTTCAGGCCACCCAAAGCCCAGCAAACTCCACTGTCCTTTATATTTCAAGGCACCAAAAAATCCACACTTAAAAAAAAAAAATAAAAAAAAAAAAAGAAAGAAACCTTTCTTCTCCCATGGTCAAAGCTTGGTTTAGGCATGATAACATGACTGCGGTGTGACCCGAGTGCCAGAAGCCAGCAACCGTAGAGGGGGATTAGCTCAAATGGTAGAGCGCTCGCTTAGCATGCGAGAGGTAGCGGGATCGATGCCCGCATCCTCCAAAACTTCCACTTGGCACTACCTTCAAATGAAGGGCCAACTTCTTTTTAGTTGGCACTGACACAAAAACCTAGGAAGCAGCTGCACGCATATCTGGCTAAACCTTCGATAGCTCAGCTGGTAGAGCGGAGGACTGTAGTAGCTAATTAGCAATCCTTAGGTCGCTGGTTCGATTCCGGCTCGAAGGATGCTTTTGAGTGTCCGACAACCTTGCATGCTTCAACTCGGAGGCTCTCTCGCACAGACTTTGCAGCTGCATACCTCCTGGGCGCACTCTTTTTGAGCCTGACCGCACAACCATTGGCCTCTGGAGAGAGTGTTAACAAGAATACTTCAAAACAAGAGTAACAATGCGTTGGCCGGGAATCGAACCCGGGTCAACTGCTTGGAAGGCAGCTATGCTCACCACTATACCACCAACGCCATAGAATTCACACCACTTCTCAATCGTGAAAATGCAACTCTCACCCCTAGTGTGACTAAAGCCAACTCTTCTGCATCGTTAGTGGCTTGACAACAGTCAGACGGTAATGTGGCTTCTCGTAAGAGAGGTTTAAGCAGCAGCAGAGTGGCGCAGCGGGAGCGTGCTGGGCCCATAACCCAGAGGTCGATGGATCGAAACCATCCTCTGCTAGGCGCAGAGTTTTGTATTTTTCATGCTCCCAGGAAAAAGGTACCCCAAAAATTCACTGTCTCGTTCTTTCAGGCCACCCAAAGCCCAGCAAACTCCACTGTCCTTTATATTTCAAGGCACCAAAAAATCCACACTTTAAAAAAAAAAAAAAAAAAAAAAAAAAAAAGAAACCTTTCTTCTCCCATGGTCAAAACTTGGTTTAGGCATGATAACATGACTGCGGTGTGACCTGAGTGCCAGAAACCAGCAACAGTAGAGGGGGATTAGATCAAATGGTAGAGCGCTCGCTTAGCATGCGAGAGGTAGCGGGATCGATGCCCGCATCCTCCAAAACTTCCACTTGGCACTACCTTCAAATGAAGGGCCAACTTCTTTTTAGTTGGCACTGACACAAAAACCTAGGAAGCAGCTGCACACATATCTGGCTAAACCTTCGATAGCTCAGCTGGTAGAGCAGAGGACTGTAGTAGCTAATTAGCAATCCTTAGGTCGCTGGTTCGATTCCGGCTCGAAGGATGCTTTTGAGTGTCCGACAACCTTGCATGCTTCAACTCGGAGGCTCTCTCGCACAGACTTTGCAGCTGCATACCTCCTGGGCGCACTCTTTTTGAGCCTGACCGCACAACCATTGGCCTCTGGAGAGAGTGTTAACAAGAATACTTCAAAACAAGAGTAACAATGCGTTGGCCGGGAATCGAACCCGGGTCAACTGCTTGGAAGGCAGCTATGCTCACCACTATACCACCAACGCCATAGAATTCACACCACTTCTCAATCGTGAAAATGCAACTCTCACCCCTAGTGTGACTAAAGCCAACTCTTCTGCTTCGTTAGTGGCTTGACAACAGTCAGACGGTAATGTGGCTTCTCGTAAGAGAGGTTTAAGCAGCAGCAGAGTGGCGCAGCGGGAGCGTGCTGGGCCCATAACCCAGAGGTCGATGGATCGAAACCATCCTCTGCTAGGCGCAGAGTTTTGTATTTTTCATGCTCCCAGGAAAAAGGTACCCCAAAAATTCACTGTCTCGTTCTTTCAGGCCACCCAAAGCCCAGCAAACTCCACTGTCCTTTATATTTCAAGGCACCAAAAAATCCACACTTAAAAAAAAAAAATAAAAAAAAAAAAAGAAAGAAACCTTTCTTCTCCCATGGTCAAAGCTTGGTTTAGGCATGATAACATGACTGCGGTGTGACCCGAGTGCCAGAAACCAGCAACAGTAGAGGGGGATTAGATCAAATGGTAGAGCGCTCGCTTAGCATGCGAGAGGTAGCGGGATCGATGCCCGCATCCTCCAAAACTTCCACTTGGCACTACCTTCAAATGAAGGGCCAACTTCTTTTTAGTTGGCACTGACACAAAAACCTAGGAAGCAGCTGCACACATATCTGGCTAAACCTTCGATAGCTCAGCTGGTAGAGCGGAGGACTGTAGTAGCTAATTAGCAATCCTTAGGTCGCTGGTTTGATTCCGGCTCGAAGGATGCTTTTGAGTGTCCGACAACCTTGCATGCTTCAACTCGGAGGCTCTCTCGCACAGACTTTGCAGCTGCATACCTCCTGGGCGCACTCTTTTTGAGCCTGACCGCACAACCATTGGCCTCTGGAGAGAGTGTTAACAAGAATACTTCAAAACAAGAGTAACAATGCGTTGGCCGGGAATCAAACCCGGGTCAACTGCTTGGAAGGCAGCTATGCTCACCACTATACCACCAACGCCATAGAATTCACACCACTTCTCAATCGTGAAAATGCAACTCTCACCCCTAGTGTGACTAAAGCCAACTCTTCTGCTTCGTTAGTGGCTTGACAACAGTCAGACGGTAATGTGGCTTCTCGTAAGAGAGGTTTAAGCAGCAGCAGAGTGGCGCAGCGGGAGCGTGCTGGGCCCATAACCCAGAGGTCGATGGATCGAAACCATCCTCTGCTAGGCGCAGAGTTTTGTATTTTTCATGCTCCCAGGAAAAAGGTACCCCAAAAATTCACTGTCTCGTTCTTTCAGGCCACCCAAAGCCCAGCAAACTCCACTGTCCTTTATATTTCAAGGCACCAAAAAATCCACACTTAAAAAAAAAAAATAAAAAAAAAAAAAGAAAGAAACCTTTCTTCTCCCATGGTCAAAGCTTGGTTTAGGCATGATAACATGACTGCGGTGTGACCCGAGTGCCAGAAACCAGCAACAGTAGAGGGGGATTAGATCAAATGGTAGAGCGCTCGCTTAGCATGCGAGAGGTAGCGGGATCGATGCCCGCATCCTCCAAAACTTCCACTTGGCACTACCTTCAAATGAAGGGCCAACTTCTTTTTAGTTGGCACTGACACAAAAACCTAGGAAGCAGCTGCACACATATCTGGCTAAACCTTCGATAGCTCAGCTGGTAGAGCGGAGGACTGTAGTAGCTAATTAGCAATCCTTAGGTCGCTGGTTTGATTCCGGCTCGAAGGATGCTTTTGAGTGTCCGACAACCTTGCATGCTTCAACTCGGAGGCTCTCTCGCACAGACTTTGCAGCTGCATACCTCCTGGGCGCACTCTTTTTGAGCCTGACCGCACAACCATTGGCCTCTGGAGAGAGTGTTAACAAGAATACTTCAAAACAAGAGTAACAATGCGTTGGCCGGGAATCAAACCCGGGTCAACTGCTTGGAAGGCAGCTATGCTCACCACTATACCACCAACGCCATAGAATTCACACCACTTCTCAATCGTGAAAATGCAACTCTCACCCCTAGTGTGACTAAAGCCAACTCTTCTGCTTCGTTAGTGGCTTGACAACAGTCAGACGGTAATGTGGCTTCTCGTAAGAGAGGTTTAAGCAGCAGCAGAGTGGCGCAGCGGGAGCGTGCTGGGCCCATAACCCAGAGGTCGATGGATCGAAACCATCCTCTGCTAGGCGCAGAGTTTTGTATTTTTCATGCTCCCAGGAAAAAGGTACCCCAAAAATTCACTGTCTCGTTCTTTCAGGCCACCCAAAGCCCAGCAAACTCCACTGTCCTTTATATTTCAAGGCACCAAAAAATCCACACTTTAAAAAAAAAAAAAAAAAAAAAAAAAAGAAACCTTTCTTCTCCCATGGTCAAAACTTGGTTTAGGCATGATAACATGACTGCGGTGTGACCCGAGTGCCAGAAACCAGCAACAGTAGAGGGGGATTAGCTCAAATGGTAGAGCGCTCGCTTAGCATGCGAGAGGTAGCGGGATCGATGCCCGCATCCTCCAAAACTTCCACTTGGCACTACCTTCAAATGAAGGGCCAACTTCTTTTTAGTTGGCACTGACACAAAAACCTAGGAAGCAGCTGCACGCATATCTGGCTAAACCTTCGATAGCTCAGCTGGTAGAGCGGAGGACTGTAGTAGCTAATTAGCAATCCTTAGGTCGCTGGTTCGATTCCGGCTCGAAGGATGCTTTTGAGTGTCCGACAACCTTGCATGCTTCAACTCGGAGGCTCTCTCGCACAGACTTTGCAGCTGCATACCTCCTGGGCGCACTCTTTTTGAGCCTGACCGCACAACCATTGGCCTCTGGAGAGAGTGTTAACAAGAATACTTCAAAACAAGAGAAACAATGCGTTGGCCGGGAATCGAACCCGGGTCAACTGCTTGGAAGGCAGCTATGCTCACCACTATACCACCAACGCCATAGAATTCACACCACTTCTCAATCGTGAAAATGCAACTCTCACCCCTAGTGTGACTAAAGCCAACTCTTCTGCTTCGTTAGTGGCTTGACAACAGTCAGACGGTAATGTGGCTTCTCGTAAGAGAGGTTTAAGCAGCAGCAGAGTGGCGCAGCGGGAGCGTGCTGGGCCCATAACCCAGAGGTCGATGGATCGAAACCATCCTCTGCTAGGCGCAGAGTTTTGTATTTTTCATGCTCCCAGGAAAAAGGTACCCCAAAAATTCACTGTCTCGTTCTTTCAGGCCACCCAAAGCCCAGCAAACTCCACTGTCCTTTATATTTCAAGGCACCAAAAAATCCACACTTAAAAAAAAAAAATAAAAAAAAAAAAAGAAAGAAACCTTTCTTCTCCCATGGTCAAAGCTTGGTTTAGGCATGATAACATGACTGCGGTGTGACCCGAGTGCCAGAAGCCAGCAACCGTAGAGGGGGATTAGCTCAAATGGTAGAGCGCTCGCTTAGCATGCGAGAGGTAGCGGGATCGATGCCCGCATCCTCCAAAACTTCCACTTGGCACTACCTTCAAATGAAGGGCCAACTTCTTTTTAGTTGGCACTGACACAAAAACCTAGGAAGCAGCTGCACGCATATCTGGCTAAACCTTCGATAGCTCAGCTGGTAGAGCGGAGGACTGTAGTAGCTAATTAGCAATCCTTAGGTCGCTGGTTCGATTCCGGCTCGAAGGATGCTTTTGAGTGTCCGACAACCTTGCATGCTTCAACTCGGAGGCTCTCTCGCACAGACTTTGCAGCTGCATACCTCCTGGGCGCACTCTTTTTGAGCCTGACCGCACAACCATTGGCCTCTGGAGAGAGTGTTAACAAGAATACTTCAAAACAAGAGTAACAATGCGTTGGCCGGGAATCAAACCCGGGTCAACTGCTTGGAAGGCAGCTATGCTCACCACTATACCACCAACGCCATAGAATTCACACCACTTCTCAATCGTGAAAATGCAACTCTCACCCCTAGTGTGACTAAAGCCAACTCTTCTGCTTCGTTAGTGGCTTGACAACAGTCAGACGGTAATGTGGCTTCTCGTAAGAGAGGTTTAAGCAGCAGCAGAGTGGCGCAGCGGGAGCGTGCTGGGCCCATAACCCAGAGGTCGATGGATCGAAACCATCCTCTGCTAGGCGCAGAGTTTTGTATTTTTCATGCTCCCAGGAAAAAGGTACCCCAAAAATTCACTGTCTCGTTCTTTCAGGCCACCCAAAGCCCAGCAAACTCCACTGTCCTTTATATTTCAAGGCACCAAAAAATCCACACTTAAAAAACAAAAAAATAAAAAAAAAAAAAGAAAGAAACCTTTCTTCTCCCATGGTCAAAGCTTGGTTTAGGCATGATAACATGACTGCGGTGTGACCTGAGTGCCAGAAGCCAGCAACCGTAGAGGGGGATTAGATCAAATGGTAGAGCGCTCGCTTAGCATGCGAGAGGTAGCGGGATCGATGCCCGCATCCTCCAAAACTTCCACTTGGCACTACCTTCAAATGAAGGGCCAACTTCTTTTTAGTTGGCACTGACACAAAAACCTAGGAAGCAGCTGCACGCATATCTGGCTAAACCTTCGATAGCTCAGCTGGTAGAGCGGAGGACTGTAGTAGCTAATTAGCAATCCTTAGGTCGCTGGTTCGATTCCGGCTCGAAGGATGCTTTTGAGTGTCCGACAACCTTGCATGCTTCAACTCGGAGGCTCTCTCGCACAGACTTTGCAGCTGCATACCTCCTGGGCGCACTCTTTTTGAGCCTGACCGCACAACCATTGGCCTCTGGAGAGAGTGTTAACAAGAATACTTCAAAACAAGAGTAACAATGCGTTGGCCGGGAATCAAACCCGGGTCAACTGCTTGGAAGGCAGCTATGCTCACCACTATACCACCAACGCCATAGAATTCACACCACTTCTCAATCGTGAAAATGCAACTCTCACCCCTAGTGTGACTAAAGCCAACTCTTCTGCTTCGTTAGTGGCTTGACAACAGTCAGACGGTAATGTGGCTTCTCGTAAGAGAGGTTTAAGCAGCAGCAGAGTGGCGCAGCGGGAGCGTGCTGGGCCCATAACCCAGAGGTCGATGGATCGAAACCATCCTCTGCTAGGCGCAGAGTTTTGTATTTTTCATGCTCCCAGGAAAAAGGTACCCCAAAAATTCACTGTCTCGTTCTTTCAGGCCACCCAAAGCCCAGCAAACTCCACTGTCCTTTATATTTCAAGGCACCAAAAAATCCACACTTTAAAAAAAAAAAAAAAAAAAAAAAAAAGAAACCTTTCTTCTCCCATGGTCAAAACTTGGTTTAGGCATGATAACATGACTGCGGTGTGACCCGAGTGCCAGAAACCAGCAACAGTAGAGGGGGATTAGCTCAAATGGTAGAGCGCTCGCTTAGCATGCGAGAGGTAGCGGGATCGATGCCCGCATCCTCCAAAACGTCCACTTGGCATTACCTTCAAATGAAGGGCCAACTTCTTTTTAGTTGGCACTGACACAAAAACCTAGGAAGCAGCTGCACGCATATCTGGCTAAACCTTCGATAGCTCAGCTGGTAGAGCGGAGGACTGTAGTAGCTAGTTAGCAATCCTTAGGTCGCTGGTTCGATTCCGGCTCGAAGGATGCTTTTGAGTGTCCGATAACCTTGCATGCTTCAACTTGGAGGCTCTCTTGCACAGACTTTGCAGCTGCATACCTCCTGGGCGCACTCTTTTTGAGCCTGACCGCACAACCATTGGCCTCTGGAGAGAGTGTTAACAAGAATACTTCAAAACAAGAGAAACAATGCGTTGGCCGGGAATCGAACCCGGGTCAACTGCTTGGAAGGCAGCTATGCTCACCACTATACCACCAACGCCATAGAATTCACACCACTTCTCAATCGTGAAAATGCAACTCTCACCCCTAGTGTGACTAAAGCCAACTCTTCTGCTTCGTTAGTGGCTTGACAACAGTCAGACGGTAATGTGGCTTCTCGTAAGAGAGGTTTAAGCAGCAGCAGAGTGGCGCAGCGGGAGCGTGCTGGGCCCATAACCCAGAGGTCGATGGATCGAAACCATCCTCTGCTAGGCGCAGAGTTTTGTATTTTTCATGCTCCCAGGAAAAAGGTACCCCAAAAATTCACTGTCTCGTTCTTTCAGGCCACCCAAAGCCCAGCAAACTCCACTGTCCTTTATATTTCAAGGCACCAAAAAATCCACACTTAAAAAAAAAAAAAAAAAAAAAAAAAAGAAAGAAACCTTTCTTCTCCCATGGTCAAAGCTTGGTTTAGGCATGATAACATGACTGCGGTGTGACCCGAGTGCCAGAAGCCAGCAACCGTAGAGGGGGATTAGCTCAAATGGTAGAGCGCTCGCTTAGCATGTGAGAGGTAGCGGGATCGATGCCCGCATCCTCCAAAACGTCCACTTGGCATTACCTTCAAATGAAGGGCCAACTTCTTTTTAGTTGGCACTGACACAAAAACCTAGGAAGCAGCTGCACGCATATCTGGCTAAACCTTCGATAGCTCAGCTGGTAGAGCGGAGGACTGTAGTAGCTAATTAACAATCCTTAGGTCGCTGGTTCGATTCCGGCTCGAAGGATGCTTTTGAGTGTCCGACAACCTTGCTTGCTTCAACTCGGAGGCTCTCTCGCACAGACTTTGCAGCTGCATACCTCCTGGGCGCACTCTTTTTGAGCCTGACCGCACAACCATTGGCCTCTGGAGAGAGTGTTAACAAGAATACTTCAAAACAAGAGAAACAATGCGTTGGCCGGGAATCGAACCCGGGTCAACTGCTTGGAAGGCAGCTATGCTCACCACTATACCACCAACGCCATAGAATTCACACCACTTCTCAATCGTGAAAATGCAACTCTCACCCCTAGTGTGACTAAAGCCAACTCTTCTGCTTCGTTAGTGGCTTGACAACAGTCAGACGGTAATGTGGCTTCTCGTAAGAGAGGTTGAAGCAGCAGCAGAGTGGCGCAGCGGGAGCGTGCTGGGCCCATAACCCAGAGGTCGATGGATCGAAACCATCCTCTGCTAGGCGCAGAGTTTTGTATTTTTCATGCTCCCAGGAAAAAGGTACCCCAAAAATTCACTGTCTCGTTCTTTCAGGCCACCCAAAGCCCAGCAAACTCCACTGTCCTTTATATTTCAAGGCACCAAAAAATCCACACTTAAAAAAAAAAAAAAGAAACCTTTCTTCTCCCATGGTCAAAGCTTGGTTTAGGCATAATAACATGACTGCGGTGTGACCCGAGTGCCAGAAGCCAGCAACCGTAGAGGGGGATTAGCTCAAATGGTAGAGCGCTCGCTTAGCATGTGAGAGGTAGCGGGATCGATGCCCGCATCCTCCAAAACGTCCACTTGGCATTACCTTCAAATGAAGGGCCAACTTCTTTTTAGTTGGCACTGACACAAAAACCTAGGAAGCAGCTGCACGCATATCTGGCTAAACCTTCGATAGCTCAGCTGGTAGAGCGGAGGACTGTAGTAGCTAATTAACAATCCTTAGGTCGCTGGTTCGATTCCGGCTCGAAGGATGCTTTTGAGTGTCCGACAACCTTGCATGCTTCAACTCGGAGGCTCTCTCGCACAGACTTTGCAGCTGCATACCTCCTGGGCGCACTCTTTTTGAGCCTGACCGCACAACCATTGGCCTCTGGAGAGAGTGTTAACAAGAATACTTCAAAACAAGAGAAACAATGCGTTGGCCGGGAATCGAACCCGGGTCAACTGCTTGGAAGGCAGCTATGCTCACCACTATACCACCAACGCCATAGAATTCACACCACTTCTCAATCGTGAAAATGCAACTCTCACCCCTAGTGTGACTAAAGCCAACTCTTCTGCTTCGTTAGTGGCTTGACAACAGTCAGACGGTAATGTGGCTTCTCGTAAGAGAGGTTCAAGCAGCAGCAGAGTGGCGCAGCGGGAGCGTGCTGGGCCCATAACCCAGAGGTCAATGGATCGAAACCATCCTCTGCTAGGCGCAGAGTTTTGTATTTTTCATGCTCCCAGGAAAAAGGTACCCCAAAAATTCACTGTCTCGTTCTTTCAGGCCACCCAAAGCCCAGCAAACTCCACTGTCCTTTATATTTCAAGGCACCAAAAAATCCACACTTAAAAAAAAAAAAAAAAAAAAGAAACCTTTCTTCTCCCATGGTCAAAGCTTGGTTTAGGCATGATAACATGACTGCGGTGTGACCCGAGTGCCAGAAGCCAGCAACCGTAGAGGGGGATTAGCTCAAATGGTAGAGCGCTCGCTTAGCATGTGAGAGGTAGCGGGATCGATGCCCGCATCCTCCAAAACGTCCACTTGGCATTACCTTCAAATGAAGGGCCAACTTCTTTTTAGTTGGCACTGACACAAAAACCTAGGAAGCAGCTGCACGCATATCTGGCTAAACCTTCGATAGCTCAGCTGGTAGAGCAGAGGACTGTAGTAGCTAGTTAGCAATCCTTAGGTCGCTGGTTCGATTCCGGCTCGAAGGATGGTTTTGAGTGTCCGATAACCTTGCATGCTTCAACTTGGAGGCTCTCTTGCACAGACTTTGCAGCTGCATACCTCCTGGGCGCACTCTTTTTGAGCCTGACCGCACAACCATTGGCCTCTGGAGAGAGTGTTAACAAGAATACTTCAAAACAAGAGAAACAATGCGTTGGCCGGGAATCGAACCCGGGTCAACTGCTTGGAAGGCAGCTATGCTCACCACTATACCACCAACGCCATAGAATTCGCAGCACTTCTCAATCGTGAAAATGCAACTCTCACCCCTAGTGTGACTAAAGCCAACTCTTCTGCTTCGTTAGTGGCTTGACAACAGTCAGACGGTAATGTGGCTTCTCGTAAGAGAGGTTTAAGCAGCAGCAGAGTGGCGCAGCGGGAGCGTGCTGGGCCCATAACCCAGAGGTCGATGGATCGAAACCATCCTCTGCTAGGCGCAGAGTTTTGTATTTTTCATGCTCCCAGGAAAAAGGTACCCCAAAAATTCACTGTCTCGTTCTTTCAGGCCACCCAAAGCCCAGCAAACTCCACTGTCCTTTATATTTCAAGGCACCAAAAAATCCACACTTAAAAAAAAAAAAAAAAAAAGAAACCTTTCTTCTCCCATGGTCAAAGCTTGGTTTAGGCATGATAACATGACTGCGGTGTGACCCGAGTGCCAGAAGCCAGCAACCGTAGAGGGGGATTAGCTCAAATGGTAGAGCGCTCGCTTAGCATGCGAGAGGTAGCGGGATCGATGCCCGCATCCTCCAAAACGTCCACTTGGCATTACCTTCAAATGAAGGGCCAACTTCTTTTTAGTTGGCACTGACACAAAAACCTAGGAAGCAGCTGCACGCATATCTGGCTAAACCTTCGATAGCTCAGCTGGTAGAGCGGAGGACTGTAGTAGCTAATTAGCAATCCTTAGGTCGCTGGTTCGATTCCGGCTCGAAGGATGCTTTTGAGTGTCCGACAACCTTGCATGCTTCAACTCGGAGGCTCTCTCGCACAGACTTTGCAGCTGCATACCTCCTGGGCGCACTCTTTTTGAGCCTGACCGCACAACCATTGGCCTCTGGAGAGAGTGTTAACAAGAATACTTCAAAACAAGAGAAACAATGCGTTGGCCGGGAATCGAACCCGGGTCAACTGCTTGGAAGGCAGCTATGCTCACCACTATACCACCAACGCCATAGAATTCACACCACTTCTCAATCGTGAAAATGCAACTCTCACCCCTAGTGTGACTAAAGCCAACTCTTCTGCTTCGTTAGTGGCTTGACAACAGTCAGACGGTAATGTGGCTTCTCGTAAGAGAGGTTTAAGCAGCAGCAGAGTGGCGCAGCGGGAGCGTGCTGGGCCCATAACCCAGAGGTCGATGGATCGAAACCATCCTCTGCTAGGCGCAGAGTTTTGTATTTTTCATGCTCCCAGGAAAAAGGTACCCCAAAAATTCACTGTCTCGTTCTTTCAGGCCACCCAAAGCCCAGCAAACTCCACTGTCCTTTATATTTCAAGGCACCAAAAAATCCACACTTTAAAAAAAAAAAAAAAAAAAGAAACCTTTCTTCTCCCATGGTCAAAGCTTGGTTTAGGCATGATAACATGACTGCGGTGTGACCCGAGTGCCAGAAGCCAGCAACCGTAGAGGGGGATTAGCTCAAATGGTAGAGCGCTCGCTTAGCATGCGAGAGGTAGCGGGATCGATGCCCGCATCCTCCAAAACGTCCACTTGGCATTACCTTCAAATGAAGGGCCAACTTCTTTTTAGTTGGCACTGACACAAAAACCTAGGAAGCAGCTGCACGCATATCTGGCTAAACCTTCGATAGCTCAGCTGGTAGAGCGGAGGACTGTAGTAGCTAGTTAGCAATCCTTAGGTCGCTGGTTCGATTCCGGCTCGAAGGATGCTTTTGAGTGTCAGATAACCTTGCATGCTTCAACTTGGAGGCTCTCTTGCACAGACTTTGCAGCTGCATACCTCCTGGCCGCACTCTTTTTGAGCCTGACCGCACAACCATTGGCCTCTGGAGAGAGTGTTAACAAGAATACTTCAAAACAAGAGAAACAATGCGTTGGCCGGGAATCGAACCCGGGTCAACTGCTTGGAAGGCAGCTATGCTCACCACTATACCACCAACGCCATAGAATTCGCACCACTTCTCAATCGTGAAAATGCAACTCTCACCCCTAGTGTGACTAAAGCCAACTCTTCTGCTTCGTTAGTGGCTTGACAACAGTCAGACGGTAATGTGGCTTCTCGTAAGAGAGGTTTAAGCAGCAGCAGAGTGGCGCAGCGGGAGCGTGCTGGGCCCATAACCCAGAGGTCGATGGATCGAAACCATCCTCTGCTAGGCGCAGAGTTTTGTATTTTTCATGCTCCCAGGAAAAAGGTACCCCAAAAATTCACTGTCTCGTTCTTTCAGGCCACCCAAAGCCCAGCAAACTCCACTGTCCTTTATATTTCAAGGCACCAAAAAATCCACACTTAAAAAAAAAAAAAAAAAAAAGAAACCTTTCTTCTCCCATGGTCAAAGCTTGGTTTAGGCATGATAACATGACTGCGGTGTGACCCGAGTGCCAGAAGCCAGCAACCGTAGAGGGGGATTAGCTCAAATGGTAGAGCGCTCGCTTAGCATGCGAGAGGTAGCGGGATCGATGCCCGCATCCTCTAAAACGTCCACTTGGCATTACCTTCAAATGAAGGGCCAACTTCTTTTTAGTTGGCACTGACACAAAAACCTAGGAAGCAGCTGCACGCATATCTGGCTAAACCTTCGATAGCTCAGCTGGTAGAGCGGAGGACTGTAGTAGCTAGTTAGCAATCCTTAGGTCGCTGGTTCGATTCCGGCTCGAAGGATGCTTTTGAGTGTCCGATAACCTTGCATGCTTCAACTTGGAGGCTCTCTTGCACAGACTTTGCAGCTGCATACCTCCTGGCCGCACTCTTTTTGAGCCTGACCGCACAACCATTGGCCTCTGGAGAGAGTGTTAACAAGAATACTTCAAAACAAGAGAAACAATGCGTTGGCCGGGAATCGAACCCGGGTCAACTGCATGGAAGGCAGCTATGCTCACCACTATACCACCAACGCCATAGAATTCGCACCACTTCTCAATCGTGAAAATGCAACTCTCACCCCTAGTGTGACTAAAGCCAACTCTTCTGCTTCGTTAGTGGCTTGACAACAGTCAGACGGTAATGTGGCTTCTCGTAAGAGAGGTTTTAGCAGCAGCAGTGTGGCGCAGCGGGAGCGTGCTGGGCCCATAACCCAGAGGTCGATGGATCGAAACCATCCTCTGCTAGGCGCAGAGTTTTGTATTTTTCATGCTCCCAGGAAAAAGGTACCCCAAAAATTCACTGTCTCGTTCTTTCAGGCCACCCAAAGCCCAGCAAACTCCACTGTCCTTTATATTTCAAGGCACCAAAAAATCCACACTTAAAAAAAAAAAAAAAAAAAGAAAAAAAGAAACCTTTCTTCTCCCATGGTCAAAGCTTGGTTTAGGCATGATAACATGACTGCGGTGTGACCCGAGTGCCAGAAGCCAGCAACCGTAGAGGGGGATTAGCTCAAATGGTAGAGCGCTCGCTTAGCATGCGAGAGGTAGCGGGATCGATGCCCGCATCCTCCAAAACGTCCACTTGGCATTACCTTCAAATGAAGGGCCAACTTCTTTTTAGTTGGCACTGACACAAAAACCTAGGAAGCAGCTGCACGCATATCTGGCTAAACCTTCGATAGCTCAGCTGGTAGAGCGGAGGACTGTAGTAGCTAATTAGCAATCCTTAGGTCGCTGGTTCGATTCCGGCTCGAAGGATGCTTTTGAGTGTCCGACAACCTTGCATGCTTCAACTCGGAGGCTCTCTCGCACAGACTTTGCAGCTGCATACCTCTTGGGCGCACTCTTTTTGAGCCTGACCACACAACCATTGGCCTCTGGAGAGAGTGTTAACAAGAATACTTCAAAACAAGAGAAACAATGCGTTGGCCGGGAATCGAACCCGGGTCAACTGCTTGGAAGGCAGCTATGCTCACCACTATACCACCAACGCCATAGAATTCACACCACTTCTCAATCGTGAAAATGCAACTCTCACCCCTAGTGTGACTAAAGCCAACTCTTCTGCTTCGTTAGTGGCTTGACAACAGTCAGACGGTAATGTGGCTTCTCGTAAGAGAGGTTCAAGCAGCAGCAGAGTGGCGCAGCGGGAGCGTGCTGGGCCGATAACCCAGAGGTCGATGGATCGAAACCATCCTCTGCTAGGCGCAGAGTTTTGTATTTTTCATGCTCCCAGGAAAAAGGTACCCCAAAAATTCACTGTCTCGTTCTTTCAGGCCACCCAAAGCCCAGCAAACTCCACTGTCCTTTATATTTCAAGGCACCAAAAAATCCACACTTTAAAAAAAAAAAAAAAAAAGAAACCTTTCTTCTCCCATGGTCAAAGCTTGGTTTAGGCATGATAACATGACTGCGGTGTGACCCGAGGGCCAGAAGCCAGCAACCGTAGAGGGGGATTAGCTCAAATGGTAGAGCGCTCGCTTAGCATGCGAGAGGTAGCGGGATCGATGCCCGCATCCTCCAAAACGTCCACTTGGCATTACCTTCAAATGAAGGGCCAACTTCTTTTTAGTTGGCACTGACACAAAAACCTAGGAAGCAGCTGCACGCATATCTGGCTAAACCTTCGATAGCTCAGCTGGTAGAGCTGAGGACTGTAGTAGCTAATTAGCAATCCTTAGGTCGCTGGTTCGATTCCGGCTCGAAGGATGCTTTTGAGTGTCCGACAACCTTGCATGCTTCAACTCGGAGGCTCTCTCGCACAGACTTTGCAGCTGCATACCTCCTGGGCGCACTCTTTTTGAGCCTGACCGCACAACCATTGGCCTCTGGAGAGAGTGTTAACAAGAATACTTCAAAACAAGAGTAACAATGCGTTGGCCGGGAATCGAACCCGGGTCAACTGCTTGGAAGGCAGCTATGCTCACCACTATACCACCAACGCCATAGAATTCACACCACTTCTCAATCGTGAAAATGCAACTCTCACCCCTAGTGTGACTAAAGCCAACTCTTCTGCTTCGTTAGTGGCTTGACAACAGTCAGACGGTAATGTGGCTTCTCGTAAGAGAGGTTTAAGCAGCAGCAGAGTGGCGCAGCGGGAGCGTGCTGGGCCCATAACCCAGAGGTCGATGGATCGAAACCATCATCTGCTAGGCGCAGAGTTTTGTATTTTTCATGCTCCCAGGAAAAAGGTACCCCAAAAATTCACTGTCTCGTTCTTTCAGGCCACCCAAAGCCCAGCAAACTCCACTGTCCTTTATATTTCAAGGCACCAAAAAATCCACACTTTAAAAAAAAAAAAAAAAAAAGAAACCTTTCTTCTCCCATGGTCAAAGCTTGGTTTAGGCATGATAACATGACTGCGGTGTGACCCGAGTGCCAGAAGCCAGCAACCGTAGAGGGGGATTAGCTCAAATGGTAGAGCGCTCGCTTAGCATGCGAGAGGTAGCGGGATCGATGCCCGCATCCTCCAAAACGTCCACTTGGCATTACCTTCAAATGAAGGGCCAACTTCTTTTTAGTTGGCACTGACACAAAAACCTAGGAAGCAGCTGCACGCATATCTGGCTAAACCTTCGATAGCTCAGCTGGTAGAGCGGAGGACTGTAGTAGCTAGTTAGCAATCCTTAGGTCGCTGGTTCGATTCCGGCTCGAAGGATGCTTTTGAGTGTCAGATAACCTTGCATGCTTCAACTTGGAGGCTCTCTTGCACAGACTTTGCAGCTGCATACCTCCTGGCCGCACTCTTTTTGAGCCTGACCGCACAACCATTGGCCTCTGGAGAGAGTGTTAACAAGAATACTTCAAAACAAGAGTAACAATGCGTTGGCCGGGAATCGAACCCGGGTCAACTGCTTGGAAGGCAGCTATGCTCACCACTATACCACCAACGCCATAGAATTCACACCACTTCTCAATCGTGAAAATGCAACTCTCACCCCTAGTGTGACTAAAGCCAACTCTTCTGCTTCGTTAGTGGCTTGACAACAGTCAGACGGTAATGTGGCTTCTCGTAAGAGAGGTTTAAGCAGCAGCAGAGTGGCGCAGCGGGAGCGTGCTGGGCCCATAACCCAGAGGTCGATGGATCGAAACCATCATCTGCTAGGCGCAGAGTTTTGTATTTTTCATGCTCCCAGGAAAAAGGTACCCCAAAAATTCACTGTCTCGTTCTTTCAGGCCACCCAAAGCCCAGCAAACTCCACTGTCCTTTATATTTCAAGGCACCAAAAAATCCACACTTTAAAAAAAAAAAAAAAAAAAGAAACCTTTCTTCTCCCATGGTCAAAGCTTGGTTTAGGCATGATAACATGACTGCGGTGTGACCCGAGTGCCAGAAGCCAGCAACCGTAGAGGGGGATTAGCTCAAATGGTAGAGCGCTCGCTTAGCATGCGAGAGGTAGCGGGATCGATGCCCGCATCCTCCAAAACGTCCACTTGGCATTACCTTCAAATGAAGGGCCAACTTCTTTTTAGTTGGCACTGACACAAAAACCTAGGAAGCAGCTGCACGCATATCTGGCTAAACCTTCGATAGCTCAGCTGGTAGAGCGGAGGACTGTAGTAGCTAGTTAGCAATCCTTAGGTCGCTGGTTCGATTCCGGCTCGAAGGATGCTTTTGAGTGTCCGATAACCTTGCATGCTTCAACTTGGAGGCTCTCTTGCACAGACTTTGCAGCTGCATACCTCCTGGGCGCACTCTTTTTGAGCCTGACCGCACAACCATTGGCCTCTGGAGAGAGTGTTAACAAGAATACTTCAAAACAAGAGAAACAATGCGTTGGCCGGGAATCGAACCCGGGTCAACTGCTTGGAAGGCAGCTATGCTCACCACTATACCACCAACGCCATAGAATTCACACCATTTCTCAATCGTGAAAATGCAACTCTCACCCCTAGTGTGACTAAAGCCAACTCTTCTGCTTCGTTAGTGGCTTGACAACAGTCAGACGGTAATGTGGCTTCTCGTAAGAGAGGTTTAAGCAGCAGCAGAGTGGCGCAGCGGGAGCGTGCTGGGCCCATAACCCAGAGGTCGATGGATCGAAACCATCCTCTGCTAGGCGCAGAGTTTTGTATTTTTCATGCTCCCAGGAAAAAGGTACCCCAAAAATTCACTGTCTCGTTCTTTCAGGCCACCCAAAGCCCAGCAAACTCCACTGTCCTTTATATTTCAAGGCACCAAAAAATCCACACTTAAAAAAAAAAAAAAAAAAGAAACCTTTCTTCTCCCATGGTCAAAGCTTGGTTTAGGCATGATAACATGACTGCGGTGTGACCCGAGTGCCAGAAGCCAGCAACCGTAGAGGGGGATTAGCTCAAATGGTAGAGCGCTCGCTTAGCATGTGAGAGGTAGCGGGATCGATGCCCGCATCCTCCAAAACGTCCACTTGGCATTACCTTCAAATGAAGGGCCAACTTCTTTTTAGTTGGCACTGACACAAAAACCTAGGAAGCAGCTGCACGCATATCTGGCTAAACCTTCGATAGCTCAGCTGGTAGAGCAGAGGACTGTAGTAGCTAGTTAGCAATCCTTAGGTCGCTGGTTCGATTCCGGCTCGAAGGATGGTTTTGAGTGTCCGATAACCTTGCATGCTTCAACTTGGAGGCTCTCTTGCACAGACTTTGCAGCTGCATACCTCCTGGGCGCACTCTTTTTGAGCCTGACCGCACAACCATTGGCCTCTGGAGAGAGTGTTAACAAGAATACTTCAAAACAAGAGAAACAATGCGTTAGCCGGGAATCGAACCCGGGTCAACTGCTTGGAAGGCAGCTATGCTCACCACTATACCACCAACGCCATAGAATTCGCAGCACTTCTCAATCGTGAAAATGCAACTCTCACCCCTAGTGTGACTAAAGCCAACTCTTCTGCTTCGTTAGTGGCTTGACAACAGTCAGACGGTAATGTGGCTTCTCGTAAGAGAGGTTTAAGCAGCAGCAGAGTGGCGCAGCGGGAGCGTGCTGGGCCCATAACCCAGAGGTCGATGGATCGAAACCATCCTCTGCTAGGCGCAGAGTTTTGTATTTTTCATGCTCCCAGGAAAAAGGTACCCCAAAAATTCACTGTCTCGTTCTTTCAGGCCACCCAAAGCCCAGCAAACTCCACTGTCCTTTATATTTCAAGGCACCAAAAAATCCACACTTAAAAAAAAAAAAAAGAAACCTTTCTTCTCCCATGGTCAAAACTTGGTTTAGGCATAATAACATGACTGCGGTGTGACCCGAGTGCCAGAAGCCAGCAACCGTAGAGGGGGATTAGCTCAAATGGTAGAGCGCTCGCTTAGCATGTGAGAGGTAGCGGGATCGATGCCCGCATCCTCCAAAACGTCCACTTGGCATTACCTTCAAATGAAGGGCCAACTTCTTTTTAGTTGGCACTGACACAAAAACCTAGGAAGCAGCTGCACGCATATCTGGCTAAACCTTCGATAGCTCAGCTGGTAGAGCGGAGGACTGTAGTAGCTAATTAACAATCCTTAGGTCGCTGGTTCGATTCCGGCTCGAAGGATGCTTTTGAGTGTCCGACAACCTTGCATGCTTCAACTCGGAGGCTCTCTCGCACAGACTTTGCAGCTGCATACCTCCTGGGCGCACTCTTTTTGAGCCTGACCGCACAACCATTGGCCTCTGGAGAGAGTGTTAACAAGAATACTTCAAAACAAGAGAAACAATGCGTTGGCCGGGAATCGAACCCGGGTCAACTGCTTGGAAGGCAGCTATGCTCACCACTATACCACCAACGCCATAGAATTCACACCACTTCTCAATCGTGAAAATGCAACTCTCACCCCTAGTGTGACTAAAGCCAACTCTTCTGCTTCGTTAGTGGCTTGACAACAGTCAGACGGTAATGTGGCTTCTCGTAAGAGAGGTTCAAGCAGCAGCAGAGTGGCGCAGCGGGAGCGTGCTGGGCCCATAACCCAGAGGTCAATGGATCGAAACCATCCTCTGCTAGGCGCAGAGTTTTGTATTTTTCATGCTCCCAGGAAAAAGGTACCCCAAAAATTCACTGTCTCGTTCTTTCAGGCCACCCAAAGCCCAGCAAACTCCACTGTCCTTTATATTTCAAGGCACCAAAAAATCCACACTTAAAAAAAAAAAAAAAAAAGAAACCTTTCTTCTCCCATGGTCAAAGCTTGGTTTAGGCATGATAACATGACTGCGGTGTGACCCGAGTGCCAGAAGCCAGCAACCGTAGAGGGGGATTAGCTCAAATGGTAGAGCGCTCGCTTAGCATGTGAGAGGTAGCGGGATCGATGCCCGCATCCTCCAAAACGTCCACTTGGCATTACCTTCAAATGAAGGGCCAACTTCTTTTTAGTTGGCACTGACACAAAAACCTAGGAAGCAGCTGCACGCATATCTGGCTAAACCTTCGATAGCTCAGCTGGTAGAGCAGAGGACTGTAGTAGCTAGTTAGCAATCCTTAGGTCGCTGGTTCGATTCCGGCTCGAAGGATGGTTTTGAGTGTCCGATAACCTTGCATGCTTCAACTTGGAGGCTCTCTTGCACAGACTTTGCAGCTGCATACCTCCTGGGCGCACTCTTTTTGAGCCTGACCGCACAACCATTGGCCTCTGGAGAGAGTGTTAACAAGAATACTTCAAAACAAGAGAAACAATGCGTTGGCCGGGAATCGAACCCGGGTCAACTGCTTGGAAGGCAGCTATGCTCACCACTATACCACCAACGCCATAGAATTCGCAGCACTTCTCAATCGTGAAAATGCAACTCTCACCCCTAGTGTGACTAAAGCCAACTCTTCTGCTTCGTTAGTGGCTTGACAACAGTCAGACGGTAATGTGGCTTCTCGTAAGAGAGGTTTAAGCAGCAGCAGAGTGGCGCAGCGGGAGCGTGCTGGGCCCATAACCCAGAGGTCGATGGATCGAAACCATCCTCTGCTAGGCGCAGAGTTTTGTATTTTTCATGCTCCCAGGAAAAAGGTACCCCAAAAATTCACTGTCTCGTTCTTTCAGGCCACCCAAAGCCCAGCAAACTCCACTGTCCTTTATATTTCAAGGCACCAAAAAATCCACACTTTAAAAAAAAAAAAAAAAAAAGAAACCTTTCTTCTCCCATGGTCAAAGCTTGGTTTAGGCATGATAACATGACTGCGGTGTGACCCGAGTGCCAGAAGCCAGCAACCGTAGAGGGGGATTAGCTCAAATGGTAGAGCGCTCGCTTAGCATGCGAGAGGTAGCGGGATCGATGCCCGCATCCTCCAAAACGTCCACTTGGCATTACCTTCAAATGAAGGGCCAACTTCTTTTTAGTTGGCACTGACACAAAAACCTAGGAAGCAGCTGCACGCATATCTGGCTAAACCTTCGATAGCTCAGCTGGTAGAGCGGAGGACTGTAGTAGCTAGTTAGCAATCCTTAGGTCGCTGGTTCGATTCCGGCTCGAAGGATGCTTTTGAGTGTCCGATAACCTTGCATGCTTCAACTTGGAGGCTCTCTTGCACAGACTTTGCAGCTGCATACCTCCTGGCCGCACTCTTTTTGAGCCTGACCGCACAACCATTGGCCTCTGGAGAGAGTGTTAACAAGAATACTTCAAAACAAGAGAAACAATGCGTTGGCCGGGAATCGAACCCGGGTCAACTGCTTGGAAGGCAGCTATGCTCACCACTATACCACCAACGCCATAGAATTCGCACCACTTCTCAATCGTGAAAATGCAACTCTCACCCCTAGTGTGACTAAAGCCAACTCTTCTGCTTCGTTAGTGGCTTGACAACAGTCAGACGGTAATGTGGCTTCTCGTAAGAGAGGTTTAAGCAGCAGCAGAGTGGCGCAGCGGGAGCGTGCTGGGCCCATAACCCAGAGGTCGATGGATCGAAACCATCCTCTGCTAGGCGCAGAGTTTTGTATTTTTCATGCTCCCAGGAAAAAGGTACCCCAAAAATTCACTGTCTCGTTCTTTCAGGCCACCCAAAGCCCAGCAAACTCCACTGTCCTTTATATTTCAAGGCACCAAAAAATCCACACTTAAAAAAAAAAAAAAAAAAAAGAAACCTTTCTTCTCCCATGGTCAAAGCTTGGTTTAGGCATGATAACATGACTGCGGTGTGACCCGAGTGCCAGAAGCCAGCAACCGTAGAGGGGGATTAGCTCAAATGGTAGAGCGCTCGCTTAGCATGCGAGAGGTAGCGGGATCGATGCCCGCATCCTCCAAAACGTCCACTTGGCATTACCTTCAAATGAAGGGCCAACTTCTTTTTAGTTGGCACTGACACAAAAACCTAGGAAGCAGCTGCACGCATATCTGGCTAAACCTTCGATAGCTCAGCTGGTAGAGCGGAGGACTGTAGTAGCTAGTTAGCAATCCTTAGGTCGCTGGTTCGATTCCGGCTCGAAGGATGCTTTTGAGTGTCCGATAACCTTGCATGCTTCAACTTGGAGGCTCTCTTGCACAGACTTTGCAGCTGCATACCTCCTGGCCGCACTCTTTTTGAGCCTGACCGCACAACCATTGGCCTCTGGAGAGAGTGTTAACAAGAATACTTCAAAACAAGAGAAACAATGCGTTGGCCGGGAATCGAACCCGGGTCAACTGCATGGAAGGCAGCTATGCTCACCACTATACCACCAACGCCATAGAATTCGCACCACTTCTCAATCGTGAAAATGCAACTCTCACCCCTAGTGTGACTAAAGCCAACTCTTCTGCTTCGTTAGTGGCTTGACAACAGTCAGACGGTAATGTGGCTTCTCGTAAGAGAGGTTTAAGCAGCAGCAGAGTGGCGCAGCGGGAGCGTGCTGGGCCCATAACCCAGAGGTCGATGGATCGAAACCATCCTCTGCTAGGCGCAGAGTTTTGTATTTTTCATGCTCCCAGGAAAAAGGTACCCCAAAAATTCACTGTCTCGTTCTTTCAGGCCACCCAAAGCCCAGCAAACTCCACTGTCCTTTATATTTCAAGGCACCAAAAAATCCACACTTAAAAAAAAAAAAAAAAAAGAAAAAAAGAAACCTTTCTTCTCCCATGGTCAAAGCTTGGTTTAGGCATGATAACATGACTGCGGTGTGACCCGAGTGCCAGAAGCCAGCAACCGTAGAGGGGGATTAGCTCAAATGGTAGAGCGCTCGCTTAGCATGCGAGAGGTAGCGGGATCGATGCCCGCATCCTCCAAAACGTCCACTTGGCATTACCTTCAAATGAAGGGCCAACTTCTTTTTAGTTGGCACTGACACAAAAACCTAGGAAGCAGCTGCACGCATATCTGGCTAAACCTTCGATAGCTCAGCTGGTAGAGCGGAGGACTGTAGTAGCTAATTAGCAATCCTTAGGTCGCTGGTTCGATTCCGGCTCGAAGGATGCTTTTGAGTGTCCGACAACCTTGCATGCTTCAACTCGGAGGCTCTCTCGCACAGACTTTGCAGCTGCATACCTCTTGGGCGCACTCTTTTTGAGCCTGACCACACAACCATTGGCCTCTGGAGAGAGTGTTAACAAGAATACTTCAAAACAAGAGAAACAATGCGTTGGCCGGGAATCGAACCCGGGTCAACTGCTTGGAAGGCAGCTATGCTCACCACTATACCACCAACGCCATAGAATTCACACCACTTCTCAATCGTGAAAATGCAACTCTCACCCCTAGTGTGACTAAAGCCAACTCTTCTGCTTCGTTAGTGGCTTGACAACAGTCAGACGGTAATGTGGCTTCTCGTAAGAGAGGTTCAAGCAGCAGCAGAGTGGCGCAGCGGGAGCGTGCTGGGCCGATAACCCAGAGGTCGATGGATCGAAACCATCCTCTGCTAGGCGCAGAGTTTTGTATTTTTCATGCTCCCAGGAAAAAGGTACCCCAAAAATTCACTGTCTCGTTCTTTCAGGCCACCCAAAGCCCAGCAAACTCCACTGTCCTTTATATTTCAAGGCACCAAAAAATCCACACTTAAAAAAAAAAAAAAAAAAAGAAAAAAAGAAACCTTTCTTCTCCCATGGTCAAAGCTTGGTTTAGGCATGATAACATGACTGCGGTGTGACCCGAGTGCCAGAAGCCAGCAACCGTAGAGGGGGATTAGCTCAAATGGTAGAGCGCTCGCTTAGCATGCGAGAGGTAGCGGGATCGATGCCCGCATCCTCCAAAACGTCCACTTGGCATTACCTTCAAATGAAGGGCCAACTTCTTTTTAGTTGGCACTGACACAAAAACCTAGGAAGCAGCTGCACGCATATCTGGCTAAACCTTCGATAGCTCAGCTGGTAGAGCGGAGGACTGTAGTAGCTAATTAGCAATCCTTAGGTCGCTGGTTCGATTCCGGCTCGAAGGATGCTTTTGAGTGTCCGACAACCTTGCATGCTTCAACTCGGAGGCTCTCTCGCACAGACTTTGCAGCTGCATACCTCTTGGGCGCACTCTTTTTGAGCCTGACCACACAACCATTGGCCTCTGGAGAGAGTGTTAACAAGAATACTTCAAAACAAGAGAAACAATGCGTTGGCCGGGAATCGAACCCGGGTCAACTGCTTGGAAGGCAGCTATGCTCACCACTATACCACCAACGCCATAGAATTCACACCACTTCTCAATCGTGAAAATGCAACTCTCACCCCTAGTGTGACTAAAGCCAACTCTTCTGCTTCGTTAGTGGCTTGACAACAGTCAGACGGTAATGTGGCTTCTCGTAAGAGAGGTTCAAGCAGCAGCAGAGTGGCGCAGCGGGAGCGTGCTGGGCCGATAACCCAGAGGTCGATGGATCGAAACCATCCTCTGCTAGGCGCAGAGTTTTGTATTTTTCATGCTCCCAGGAAAAAGGTACCCCAAAAATTCACTGTCTCGTTCTTTCAGGCCACCCAAAGCCCAGCAAACTCCACTGTCCTTTATATTTCAAGGCACCAAAAAATCCACACTTTAAAAAAAAAAAAAAAAAAGAAACCTTTCTTCTCCCATGGTCAAAGCTTGGTTTAGGCATGATAACATGACTGCGGTGTGACCCGAGGGCCAGAAGCCAGCAACCGTAGAGGGGGATTAGCTCAAATGGTAGAGCGCTCGCTTAGCATGCGAGAGGTAGCGGGATCGATGCCCGCATCCTCCAAAACGTCCACTTGGCATTACCTTCAAATGAAGGGCCAACTTCTTTTTAGTTGGCACTGACACAAAAACCTAGGAAGCAGCTGCACGCATATCTGGCTAAACCTTCGATAGCTCAGCTGGTAGAGCAGAGGACTGTAGTAGCTAGTTAGCAATCCTTAGGTCGCTGGTTCGATTCCGGCTCGAAGGATGCTTTTGAGTGTCCGATAACCTTGCATGCTTCAACTTGGAGGCTCTCTTGCACAGACTTTGCAGCTGCATACCTCCTGGCCGCACTCTTTTTGAGCCTGACCGCACAACCATTGGCCTCTGGAGAGAGTGTTAACAAGAATACTTCAAAACAAGAGAAACAATGCGTTGGCCGGGAATCGAACCCGGGTCAACTGCTTGGAAGGCAGCTATGCTCACCACTATACCACCAACGCCATAGAATTCGCACCACTTCTCAATCGTGAAAATGCAACTCTCACCCCTAGTGTGACTAAAGCCAACTCTTCTGCTTCGTTAGTGGCTTGACAACAGTCAGACGGTAATGTGGCTTCTCGTAAGAGAGGTTTAAGCAGCAGCAGTGTGGCGCAGCGGGAGCGTGCTGGGCCCATAACCCAGAGGTCGATGGATCGAAACCATCCTCTGCTAGGCGCAGAGTTTTGTATTTTTCATGCTCCCAGGAAAAAGGTACCCCAAAAATTCACTGTCTCGTTCTTTCAGGCCACCCAAAGCCCAGCAAACTCCACTGTCCTTTATATTTCAAGGCACCAAAAAATCCACACTTAAAAAAAAAAAAAAAAAAAAGAAAAAAAGAAACCTTTCTTCTCCCATGGTCAAAGCTTGGTTTAGGCATGATAACATGACTGCGGTGTGACCCGAGTGCCAGAAGCCAGCAACCGTAGAGGGGGATTAGCTCAAATGGTAGAGCGCTCGCTTAGCATGCGAGAGGTAGCGGGATCGATGCCCGCATCCTCCAAAACTTCCACTTGGCACTACCTTCAAATGAAGGGCCAACTTCTTTTTAGTTGGCACTGACACAAAAACCTAGGAAGCAGCTGCACGCATGTCTGGCTAAACCTTCGATAGCTCAGCTGGTAGAGCGGAGGACTGTAGTAGCTAATTAGCAATCCTTAGGTCGCTGGTTCGATTCCGGCTCGAAGGATGCTTTTGAGTGTCCGACAACCTTGCATGCTTCAACTCGGAGGCTCTCTCGCACAGACTTTGCAGCTGCATACCTCTTGGGCGCACTCTTTTTGAGCCTGACCGCACAACCATTGGCCTCTGGAGAGAGTGTTAACAAGAATACTTCAAAACAAGAGAAACAATGCGTTGGCCGGGAATCGAACCCGGGTCAACTGCTTGGAAGGCAGCTATGCTCACCACTATACCACCAACGCCATAGAATTCGCACCACTTCTCAATCGTGAAAATGCAACTCTCACCCCTAGTGTGACTAAAGCCAACTCTTCTGCTTCGTTAGTGGCTTGACAACAGTCAGACGGTAATGTGGCTTCTCGTAAGAGAGGTTTAAGCAGCAGCAGAGTGGCGCAGCGGGAGCGTGCTGGGCCCATAACCCAGAGGTCGATGGATCGAAACCATCCTCTGCTAGGCGCAGAGTTTTGTATTTTTCATGCTCCCAGGAAAAAGGTACCCCAAAAATTCACTGTCTCGTTCTTTCAGGCCACCCAAAGCCCAGCAAACTCCACTGTCCTTTATATTTCAAGGCACCAAAAAATCCACACTTAAAAAAAAAAAATAAAAAAAAAAAAAGAAAGAAACCTTTCTTCTCCCATGGTCAAAGCTTGGTTTAGGCATGATAACATGACTGCGGTGTGACCCGAGTGCCAGAAGCCAGCAACCGTAGAGGGGGATTAGCTCAAATGGTAGAGCGCTCGCTTAGCATGCGAGAGGTAGCGGGATCGATGCCCGCATCCTCCAAAACGTCCACTTGGCATTACCTTCAAATGAAGGGCCAACTTCTTTTTAGTTGGCACTGACACAAAAACCTAGGAAGCAGCTGCACGCATATCTGGCTAAACCTTCGATAGCTCAGCTGGTAGAGCGGAGGACTGTAGTAGCTAATTAGCAATCCTTAGGTCGCTGGTTCGATTCCGGCTCGAAGGATGCTTTTGAGTGTCCGACAACCTTGCATGCTTCAACTCGGAGGCTCTCTCGCACAGACTTTGCAGCTGCATACCTCCTGGGCGCACTCTTTTTGAGCCTGACCGCACAACCATTGGCCTCTGGAGAGAGTGTTAACAAGAATACTTCAAAACAAGAGTAACAATGCGTTGGCCGGGAATCGAACCCGGGTCAACTGCTTGGAAGGCAGCTATGCTCACCACTATACCACCAACGCCATAGAATTCACACCACTTCTCAATCGTGAAAATGCAACTCTCACCCCTAGTGTGACTAAAGCCAACTCTTCTGCTTCGTTAGTGGCTTGACAACAGTCAGACGGTAATGTGGCTTCTCGTAAGAGAGGTTTAAGCAGCAGCAGAGTGGCGCAGCGGGAGCGTGCTGGGCCCATAACCCAGAGGTCGATGGATCGAAACCATCCTCTGCTAGGCGCAGAGTTTTGTATTTTTCATGCTCCCAGGAAAAAGGTACCCCAAAAATTCACTGTCTCGTTCTTTCAGGCCACCCAAAGCCCAGCAAACTCCACTGTCCTTTATATTTCAAGGCACCAAAAAATCCACACTTAAAAAAAAAAAATAAAAAAAAAAAAAGAAAGAAACCTTTCTTCTCCCATGGTCAAAGCTTGGTTTAGGCATGATAACATGACTGCGGTGTGACCCGAGTGCCAGAAGCCAGCAACCGTAGAGGGGGATTAGCTCAAATGGTAGAGCGCTCGCTTAGCATGCGAGAGGTATGCAAAACGTCCACTTGGCATTACCTTCAAATGAAGGGCCAACTTCTTTTTAGTTGGCACTGACACAAAAACCTAGGAAGCAGCTGCACGCATATCTGGCTAAACCTTCGATAGCTCAGCTGGTAGAGCGGAGGACTGTAGTAGCTAATTAGCAATCCTTAGGTCGCTGGTTCGATTCCGGCTCGAAGGATGCTTTTGAGTGTCCGACAACCTTGCATGCTTCAACTCGGAGGCTCTCTCGCACAGACTTTGCAGCTGCATACCTCCTGGGCGCACTCTTTTTGAGCCTGACCGCACAACCATTGGCCTCTGGAGAGAGTGTTAACAAGAATACTTCAAAACAAGAGAAACAATGCGTTGGCCGGGAATCGAACCCGGGTCAACTGCTTGGAAGGCAGCTATGCTCACCACTATACCACCAACGCCATAGAATTCGCACCACTTCTCAATCGTGAAAATGCAACTCTCACCCCTAGTGTGACTAAAGCCAACTCTTCTGCTTCGTTAGTGGCTTGACAACAGTCAGACGGTAATGTGGCTTCTCGTAAGAGAGGTTTAAGCAGCAGCAGAGTGGCGCAGCGGGAGCGTGCTGGGCCCATAACCCAGAGGTCGATGGATCGAAACCATCCTCTGCTAGGCGCAGAGTTTTGTATTTTTCATGCTCCCAGGAAAAAGGTACCCCAAAAATTCACTGTCTCGTTCTTTCAGGCCACCCAAAGCCCAGCAAACTCCACTGTCCTTTATATTTCAAGGCACCAAAAAATCCACACTTTAAAAAAAAAAAAAAAAAAAAAAAAAAAGAAAGAAACCTTTCTTCTCCCATGGTCAAAACTTGGTTTAGGCATGATAACATGACTGCGGTGTGACCCGAGTGCCAGAAGCCAGCAACCGTAGAGGGGGATTAGCTCAAATGGTAGAGCGCTCGCTTAGCATGCGAGAGGTAGCGGGATCGATGCCCGCATCCTCCAAAACGTCCACTTGGCATTACCTTCAAATGAAGGGCCAACTTCTTTTTAGTTGGCACTGACACAAAAACCTAGGAAGCAGCTGCACGCATATCTGGCTAAACCTTCGATAGCTCAGCTGGTAGAGCGGAGGACTGTAGTAGCTAATTAGCAATCCTTAGGTCGCTGGTTCGATTCCGGCTCGAAGGATGCTTTTGAGTGTCCGACAACCTTGCATGCTTCAACTCGGAGACTCTCTCGCACAGACTTTGCAGCTGCATACCTCCTGGGCGCACTCTTTTTGAGCCTGACCGCACAACCATTGGCCTCTGGAGAGAGTGTTAACAAGAATACTTCAAAACAAGAGAAACAATGCGTTGGCCGGGAATCGAACCCGGGTCAACTGCTTGGAAGGCAGCTATGCTCACCACTATACCACCAACGCCATAGAAATCGCACCACTTCTCAATCGTGAAAATGCAACTCTCACCCCTAGTGTGACTAAAGCCAACTCTTCTGCTTCGTTAGTGGCTTGACAACAGTCAGACGGTAATGTGGCTTCTCGTAAGAGAGGTTTAAGCAGCAGCAGAGTGGCGCAGCGGGAGCGTGCTGGGCCCATAACCCAGAGGTCGATGGATCGAAACCATCCTCTGCTAGGCGCAGAGTTTTGTATTTTTCATGCTCCCAGGAAAAAGGTACCCCAAAAATTCACTGTCTCGTTCTTTCAGGCCACCCAAAGCCCAGCAAACTCCACTGTCCTTTATATTTCAAGGCACCAAAAAATCCACACTTTAAAAAAAAAAAAAAAAAAAAAAAAAAAAGAAACCTTTCTTCTCCCATGGTCAAAACTTGGTTTAGGCATGATAACATGACTGCGGTGTGACCCGAGTGCCAGAAACCAGCAACAGTAGAGGGGGATTAGCTCAAATGGTAGAGCGCTCGCTTAGCATGCGAGAGGTAGCGGGATCGATGCCCGCATCCTCCAAAACTTCCACTTGGCACTACCTTCAAATGAAGGGCCAACTTCTTTTTAGTTGGCACTGACACAAAAAACTAGGAAGCAGCTGCACACATATCTGGCTAAACCTTCGATAGCTCAGCTGGTAGAGCGGAGGACTGTAGTAGCTAATTAGCAATCCTTAGGTCGCTGGTTCGATTCTGGCTCGAAGGATGCTTTTGAGTGTCCGACAACCTTGCATGCTTCAACTCGGAGGCTCTCTCGCACAGACTTTGCAGCTGCATACCTCCTGGGCGCACTCTTTTTGAGCCTGACCGCACAACCATTGGCCTCTGGAGAGAGTGTTAACAAGAATACTTCAAAACAAGAGTAACAATGCGTTGGCCGGGAATCGAACCCGGGTCAACTGCTTGGAAGGCAGCTATGCTCACCACTATACCACCAACGCCATAGAATTCACACCACTTCTCAATCGTGAAAATGCAACTCTCACCCCTAGTGTGACTAAAGCCAACTCTTCTGCTTCGTTAGTGGCTTGACAACAGTCAGACGGTAATGTGGCTTCTCGTAAGAGAGGTTTAAGCAGCAGCAGAGTGGCGCAGCGGGAGCGTGCTGGGCCCATAACCCAGAGGTCGATGGATCGAAACCATCCTCTGCTAGGCGCAGAGTTTTGTATTTTTCATGCTCCCAGGAAAAAGGTACCCCAAAAATTCACTGTCTCGTTCTTTCAGGCCACCCAAAGCCCAGCAAACTCCACTGTCCTTTATATTTCAAGGCACCAAAAAATCCACACTTAAAAAAAAAAAATAAAAAAAAAAAAAGAAAGAAACCTTTCTTCTCCCATGGTCAAAGCTTGGTTTAGGCATGATAACATGACTGCGGTGTGACCCGAGTGCCAGAAGCCAGCAACCGTAGAGGGGGATTAGCTCAAATGGTAGAGCGCTCGCTTAGCATGCGAGAGGTATGCAAAACGTCCACTTGGCATTACCTTCAAATGAAGGGCCAACTTCTTTTTAGTTGGCACTGACACAAAAACCTAGGAAGCAGCTGCACGCATATCTGGCTAAACCTTCGATAGCTCAGCTGGTAGAGCGGAGGACTGTAGTAGCTAATTAGCAATCCTTAGGTCGCTGGTTCGATTCCGGCTCGAAGGATGCTTTTGAGTGTCCGACAACCTTGCATGCTTCAACTCGGAGACTCTCTCGCACAGACTTTGCAGCTGCATACCTCCTGGGCGCACTCTTTTTGAGCCTGACCGCACAACCATTGGCCTCTGGAGAGAGTGTTAACAAGAATACTTCAAAACAAGAGAAACAATGCGTTGGCCGGGAATCGAACCCGGGTCAACTGCTTGGAAGGCAGCTATGCTCACCACTATATCACCAACGCCATAGAATTCGCACCACTTCTCAATCGTGAAAATGCAACTCTCACCCCTAGTGTGACTAAAGCCAACTCTTCTGCTTCGTTAGTGGCTTGACAACAGTCAGACGGTAATGTGGCTTCTCGTAAGAGAGGTTTAAGCAGCAGCAGAGTGGCGCAGCGGGAGCGTGCTGGGCCCATAACCCAGAGGTCGATGGATCGAAACCATCCTCTGCTAGGCGCAGAGTTTTGTATTTTTCATGCTCCCAGGAAAAAGGTACCCCAAAAATTCACTGTCTCGTTCTTTCAGGCCACCCAAAGCCCAGCAAACTCCACTGTCCTTTATATTTCAAGGCACCAAAAAATCCACACTTTAAAAAAAAAAAAAAAAAAAAAAAAAAAGAAACCTTTCTTCTCCCATGGTCAAAACTTGGTTTAGGCATGATAACATGACTGCGGTGTGACCCGAGTGCCAGAAACCAGCAACAGTAGAGGGGGATTAGCTCAAATGGTAGAGCGCTCGCTTAGCATGCGAGAGGTAGCGGGATCGATGCCCGCATCCTCCAAAACTTCCACTTGGCACTACCTTCAAATGAAGGGCCAACTTCTTTTTAGTTGGCACTGACACAAAAACCTAGGAAGCAGCTGCACGCATATCTGGCTAAACCTTCGATAGCTCAGCTGGTAGAGCGGAGGACTGTAGTAGCTAATTAGCAATCCTTAGGTCGCTGGTTCGATTCCGGCTCGAAGGATGCTTTTGAGTGTCCGACAACCTTGCATGCTTCAACTCGGAGGCTCTCTCGCACAGACTTTGCAGCTGCATACCTCCTGGGCGCACTCTTTTTGAGCCTGACCGCACAACCATTGGCCTCTGGAGAGAGTGTTAACAAGAATACTTCAAAACAAGAGAAACAATGCGTTGGCCGGGAATCGAACCCGGGTCAACTGCTTGGAAGGCAGCTATGCTCACCACTATACCACCAACGCCATAGAATTCGCACCACTTCTCAATCGTGAAAATGCAACTCTCACCCCTAGTGTGACTAAAGCCAACTCTTCTGCTTCGTTAGTGGCTTGACAACAGTCAGACGGTAATGTGGCTTCTCGTAAGAGAGGTTTAAGCAGCAGCAGAGTGGCGCAGCGGGAGCGTGCTGGGCCCATAACCCAGAGGTCGATGGATCGAAACCATCCTCTGCTAGGCGCAGAGTTTTGTATTTTTCATGCTCCCAGGAAAAAGGTACCCCAAAAATTCACTGTCTCGTTCTTTCAGGCCACCCAAAGCCCAGCAAACTCCACTGTCCTTTATATTTCAAGGCACCAAAAAATCCACACTTTAAAAAAAAAAAAAAAAAAAAAAAAAAAAAGAAACCTTTCTTCTCCCATGGTCAAAACTTGGTTTAGGCATGATAACATGACTGCGGTGTGACCCGAGTGCCAGAAACCAGCAACAGTAGAGGGGGATTAGCTCAAATGGTAGAGCGCTCGCTTAGCATGCGAGAGGTAGCGGGATCGATGCCCGCATCCTCCAAAACGTCCACTTGGCATTACCTTCAAATGAAGGGCCAACTTCTTTTTAGTTGGCACTGACACAAAAACCTAGGAAGCAGCTGCACGCATGTCTGGCTAAACCTTCGATAGCTCAGCTGGTAGAGCGGAGGACTGTAGTAGCTAATTAGCAATCCTTAGGTCGCTGGTTTGATTCCGGCTCGAAGGATGCTTTTGAGTGTCCGACAACCTTGCATGCTTCAACTTGGAGGCTCTCTCGCACAGACTTTGCAGCTGCATACCTCCTGGCCACACTCTTTTTGAGCCTGACCCCACAATCATTGGCCTCCGGAGAGAGTGTTAACAAGAATACTTCAAAACAAGAGAAACAATGCGTTGGCCGGGAATCGAACCCGGGTCAACTGCTTGGAAGGCAGCTATGCTCACCACTATACCACCAACGCCATAGAATTCACACCACTTCTCAATCGTGAAAATCCAACTCTCACCCCTAGTGTGACTAAAGCCAACTCTTCTGCTTCGTTAGTGGCTTGACAACAGTCAGACGGTAATGTGGCTTCTCGTAAGAGAGGTGTAAGCAGCAGCAGAGTGGCGCAGCGGGAGCGTGCTGGGCCCATAACCCAGAGGTCGATGGATCGAAACCATCCTCTGCTAAGCGCAGAGTTTTGCATTTTTCATGCTCCCAGGAAAAAGGTACCCCAAAAATTCACTGTCTCGTTCTTTCAGGCCACCCAAAGCCCAGCAAACTCCACTGTCATTTCTATTTCAAGGCACAAAAAAATCCACACTTAGAAAAAAAAAAAAAAAAAAAAAGAAACCTTTCTTCTCCCATGGTCAAAGCTTGGTTTAGGCATGATAACATGACTACGGTGTGACCCGAGTGCCAGAAGCCAGCAACCGTACAGGGGGATTAGCTCAAATGGTAGAGCGCTCGCTTAGCATGCGAGAGGTAGCGGGATCGATGCCCGCATCCTCCAAAACTTCCACTTGGCACTACCTTCAAATGAAGGGCCAACTTCTTTTTAGTTGGCACTGACACAAAAACCTAGGAAGCAGCTGCACGCATGTCTGGCTAAACCTTCGATAGCTCAGCTGGTAGAGCGGAGGACTGTAGTAGCTAATTAGCAATCCTTAGGTCGCTGGTTTGATTCCGGCTCGAAGGATGCTTT